>NW_024116646.1:0-22540 GCF_003073215.2 Triticum urartu
AAGATAGACCTGGGGGCCATAGGTTTCACTAGTGGCTTCTCTCAAGATAGCATATGTTACGGTGGGTGAAGAAATTACTGCCGAGCAATTGATAGAAAAGCACATAGTTATGAGAATATCCAGGCATGATCATCAATATAGGCATCATGTCCGTGTCAAGTAGATCGACTCCTGCCTGCATCTACTACTATTACTCCACACATCGACCGCTATCCAGCATGCATCTAGAGTATTAGGTTCTTAAGAACGGAGTAACGCTTTAAGCAAGATGACATGATGTAGAGGGAAAATTTTATGCAATATGATAAAACCTCATCTTGTTATCCTCGATGGCAACAATACAATACGTGCCTTGCTGCCCCTACTGTAACTGGAAAAGGACACCGCAAGATTGAACCCAAAGCTAAGCACTTCTCCCATTGCAAGAAAGATCAATCTAGTAGGCCAAACCAAACTGATAATTCGAAGAGACTTGCAAAAATAACCAATCATACATAAAAGAATTCAGAGAAGATTCAAATATTGTTCATAGATAAACTTGATCATAAACCCACAATTCATCGGTCTCAACAAACACACCGCAAAAGAAGATTACATCGAATAGATCTCCACAAGAGAGGAGGAGAACTTTGTATTGAGATCCAAAAAAAGAGAAGAAGCCATCTAGCTAATAACTATAGACCCGAAGGTCTGAGGTAAACTACTCACACATCACCGAAGAGGTTATGGTGTTGATGTAGAAGCCCTCCGTGATCGATGCCCTCTCCGACGGAGCTCCGGAACAGGCTTCAAGATGGGATCTCGTGGATACAGAAAGTTACGGCGGTGGAATTAGGATTTTGGCTCCGTTTTTGATCGTTTGGGGGTACGTAGGTATATATAGAAGGAAGAAGTACGTCGATGGAGCAACAGGGGGCCCACGAGGGTGGAGGGCGCGCCTGGGGGGGGAGTAGGCGCGCCCCCTACCTCGTGGCTTCCCTGTTGGTTGCTTGACGTAGGGTCCAAGTCTCCTGGATCATGTTCATTCCAAAAATCACGTTCCCGAATATTTCATTCCGTTTGGACTTTGTTTGATATTGTTTTTCTGTGAAACTCTGAAATAGGCAAAAAAAACAATAATTTTGGGTTGGGCCTCCGTTTAATAGGTTAATCCAAAAAATAATATAAAAGTGGATAATAAAGCCCAATAATGTCCAAAACAGAAGATAATATAGCATGGAGCAATCAAAAATTATAAATACATTGAAGATGTATTAGGACCCAATCGATAATGCACATCACTATAAGTTTTGTAAGCAATTTGCATGAATCAAAACGTTGTATAGTGAGATGAATTTCAATGATTGTTGTTGGGTAAGTGGGGTTGACGGGAGGGGGCGTTCTGCCGCCAATCAATTTTTCCGTGCCATTGTTCAAAGGAAGAAGCAGATTGCGCTAAGATGAGAAGATTTTTCTCTACTGCGGAGCAAGAAAAAGGGCAAAGGGATTAGTTTAGTGTAGACCATAAGTCGCGAAGAAGGAATTCGAACGAGGTCGAGGTGGAGGAGCAGCATGTATGTCGTTCGGCAAGGGGGGGAGGGGTACCAACGCTTATGGTATTCGTTCGCTCGCAGTCGTGCCCGATGTGAACATTCGTGCAAGGGATTCGAGAGAGGTAACGTCACCGGCTCACCGCTATATTAATGTCCTTGACTGTGCTAGATGTCCTAGGGCATGACAATTGCGAAAGATTTTGTGTTGGCCAAAGATGGCAACTCCGCTTCAGCTCTGTTTTCGTCGGAATTTGACATGCTTGTAAACTGAAATTGTTTCGCAATTGCATCTCTTTCAGCGAACGTCAGCTTAACAGCATTACCGAAATTTCGGTGAGTTCGGATGGTATAAAAAGAATGGGTTTGTCCGAAAAATATGACTTGTGAGTTGGAGGAACCTCGTGGGAAACAGCAAAAATCCCTCGTGAACTCGGAAAAGTTTCACGCGTTCATGTCTCCGGACCGCGTGCAGATGGACGTACTACGTGGACTGACCAAAAATATTCAACGGCCATCAATACATCTCCATGCACGGAATTTCGTGAGGCCCACTTTCCAAGACAGGCAAAAGCTTCGCATGCTTTCCTCCTCCTCCTCCTGCCACTACTAGCATGGCTCCTTTATCTCTGCAGGGAAAAGTGAGCACTTGCCGCCCTTTATTCCAGTCACCTGCGTTCCGATCTGCGAGGGACCAGCATAGCATAGCTTTGTGTAACTGTAAACACGCATCAATCTCTAATCCTCTGAAAAGAAAGGTGTAGTACTACTAAAGCAAGCTACTCTCCCTCTCCGGGACGCACTAGCTAAATTTATAGCGGATAGTAGTACCTTTCTGCGAGTATATAAGATTTTTATTCTGATCTACTCTAGTACTAGTAGTTAGATAAGGCGATGCGGTTGTGTTGTGCTCCCACCCAGCGACGTGGACTTATACTGCAAATATAAACTTGCCAAGTAAGTAAACAAATGAATCCCATCATCATGGCCCTCGTCCAAGTCCACATTCAGCTCTCTCCAAATACTATAAACTTAACATATCCTAGAAGGAAAAATGTTCATGGTCCACTCAAAGGCAGAACTCGAGGAGTGGAGTGGAGTGGGAACCAAGATGGGTTAAATTTTGCGTGGGGGAATCATATCTTAAGATCGAATCCACTATCACGTGTTGCCGTGTTGGCCCAGCACGTATTGCACCTGTGTGTGACCAACAAAAAGTGCCAAAGTAGCAAAGCGATCAGCTTTAGAATATTTGATTATGTCAAGGAGATTGGAGCCTTCAGATAGGGAGTAGGGAGTCGGTCAGTCGGAGAAGCCATTAGCGCACGCATGCAGAGATCATTGGTCTACCCAAACCGTACGTACTCCGAATTATAATTGTCAAATCCGGCCAGCCAACTTGAGGCCAAAAGGCGGTCAGGATAGTTTACTGCTCCCCACGCCCAAAAGCAAAGCAGCTCACCCGGGCTGACAAGCAAGCCCTGCCCGTAGCCGTAGCCGTGGTGCATGCGAAAGCAGAGCACAGCAGCGACCGCTGCAGGAACAGAATAAAGATGGCCAAAGTAGTGGAAGGAGATCACATATGCTCGACGACCCTGTACTGCACTACCACTGCTATACGTCTACTCCTCCAGCACAGCACGAATAACGAATACAGTACTCTAGCTAGGCCGAAAGTGCGTGCAACAAGCTAGTATGAGTACTCGAGCAGTACGTAGTGTTCGCTGTGGAGGGGTACAGCTAGTCAAGCAGTAGCATCACTCCATTGCGGAAAAGGTGAAAAGACGGGCGCCGAGGCCGATCCGATCCATTGTGTACGTCGGTTTCTTGCTCCTGTTGCTTTGCTATGTCACGCTTCACAAGGGAGGGAGAGAGATGGGATGCAGTGCAAAGATGGAAAAGGAGCAAAGCCCATGGAGGTGGTGGACTGGACTGGACTGCCAACTCCGGCTTTAACACGTCCTAAGGCCGCCCGCTTTCTTTTTCTTTTCTACACAGGCAGCAGTGCCCGCCCCCTGCCACACGGTTCGAGCTGGCCAAAAAGGCGAATGCGTAGGCGGAGCAAAAGCGCAGTGTAAATTACTAGTCGGAGTGATGCAGGGGTCGGTACCAAAGTGGCCACGGATGATGGCTTAAAAGTGCTAAAAGTAGGCTTATCTTT
Source organism: Triticum urartu (assembly GCF_003073215.2). Taxonomy (NCBI): domain Eukaryota; kingdom Viridiplantae; phylum Streptophyta; class Magnoliopsida; order Poales; family Poaceae; genus Triticum; species Triticum urartu. The sequence continues at coordinate 3,691 of NW_024116646.1, forward strand.
ACCCTACTCTAATCTACTCCACTCTCTGCTCTAGCCTCTAGGTAGAGATAGAGGTAGTGCTGTGGTGCCGGCCGTTTCACGCGCCACCACCCATGCATGCATGTCCGCGACTGATTGCTGCATGCACGCACGAAACGAATCATGCACCTGCGCAGGCCAGGCCTACCAAGCTAGCACAGCCGTATCGAGACGCGCGCACCACCCGTCGCTTTGCTCTCTCTCCTCTCCTTTGTCTCTTTTGCTGCGTTGCTTCCCCACTAATTTTGCTCCCCGTCAGTACACGTACGACCTGGTTAGTGGTACTAGCGTTTCACCTCACCAAACGTACGTACACCCCTCAGAGAGAAAAAAAAGTACGTACTCCTACAACCTTGAGAATTTCGCATACTAGTTTACCATCACCACAGGTAGAAACGATACGGCTGGATGACGGTTGAGAGCAAGCAAGCAATTACTACTGAGCACCAGCTGCGTGCGTTCCTTGGGCAAAAACATAGACGTTGACGTACCCCTGCCGTGCCGTAAGTGAAACGTTCGATATACTGTCGTGGTTTCACGCGCCGGACGGGTCAAATCCGTGCAGACAATCCAAATCTGTACCTGCCTGCCAATTTATGCGCTGCGGGCTAACCGACAGTGGGACTGGCCGGCCACATGACAACTCACCCGTACGGCCCAGCCGGATGCGATGCGTGCGGGGCGGATCGACAGGCGTGCGTGGGCACAGTTGTAGGACAGATTTATCAGAGGTGTTTGTTTACAAGGACTTTTTTATGTAGAGACTGAAAAAGTTTTTGACTTTTTTATGTAGAGACTGAAAAAGTTTTTTTTAAAGACTTTTTTATTAAACAGGAAGAAATTTTTAAGAACTAGAGGTATTTGGAACTAAATGAAGAAGACTCTTAAGGAGAGTCTTTTTGAGAACTTTTTCAGCAATGCCCCTCCATGCATTCAATGACCCGCCATCCTATTATATTGTTTGATTGTTATTTTTTTATATACTAGGGGCAACATGGTTATTTAATAACCTTTAAAAAAACTAGGGTCTTTTTAGTCTCTTGAAACAAATAGGAATAAGAAGGGACTTTTTAGAGACTAGAGATTTTTAATTGGGACTGAAAAAAGTCCTAGACTTATGAACCCATACAGGGCCTTAGACTGGTCAAGATCGACCGGCACAAAAATATTCATGATGATGCTCAAGTAGAACTACTACGATCCGGCGAGTATACTCAAGCATAGCATAGCATCTTTTTTGACAGGAGCAAGCGCGATAGTAAAACATTGCCATCATGCAGCATCTTTACACACGCATGGAGCAATCGCACGGAAACAACACGGTTTTGGTGCCAATACTGGTGTGTACATTTTTTTCCCCAGGACGAAACAACTTTTAACTCGGGAAATTTAGCCACCCACATACTAAGATTAGTTCAGCACATTAACAGGCTACCTACCTATAAATAAAAAAACTAGCCTAGGATCTACATGCAAATTCCAACATTTGGAGGCGCATGGCCTGATCACGTGACGGTTGTGCAACACTGCTGAAGCCCACATGCAGCAGAAACAAAAACAAATATTGCAGAACACGACACCCACGACGAGCTCGGCCGCGCGACGTACGCCCACCGTCGGCCCAACAGGCCGCATGGCCTGGAGTTGGATGGTCAGGAAAGGAGGACGTGGAGCGAGGCGTTCTTGGTGGCCCCGCACACGGGGCAGGTGTCCACGGCGGGCTCGCACGCACCGCACAGGGACAGGTGCCGGCACGGGAGCAGCAGAACGCAGGCGTCCCCCTGGCCGCAGGCCTTGCACGACGGAGCCGCCGCGACCGCCTTGGACGCCGCGTCATCGGCGTTGTCGCCCGCTGGGGTCTCGAAGCAGCAGGACTGCGCGTCGTCGGCATCGCCCTCGGCAGCACCGGCGACGGCGCACGGGGGCTGCAGAAGCTGGTCCAGGGTGGCGCGGAGGCCGGCGGCAACGGCCTCGTGGCTCTTGGCAACGCCGAGCCACGCCTGGCCCTCCGCGGTCATCTGGCGGAGCCTCTCCTCCAGTTCGCCGTTGCGGTAGCGCGCGCGCTCCAGTTCAGCCTCTACGGCCTGAAGCCGCCCCGCCGCAGCGCGCTCCACAGTAGCCAGGACCGCCCTCGCGTGCCGCCGGCGCGCCTCCTCAAGCCCCGCACGAATTCTCTCCGTCTGCACCACAAACATAGACAAGGAAGTGAGATACCGTTCGATCAATCGAGTTGACAACCCGATTATGAACGCGAAGAAAACGAGGCGCAGGGGCATACCTCGAGCCGTATGAGCGCGTCCATCTCCACGCCCTGGTTGTAGAGCAGCGTGTTGAGGCCGGCAGCATTGGCCATCCTCCCGCTAGTGGACGCGGCGCCGGAGCCGACCGCCCTGCTCTGCGCATCGCAAGGCAGCATGAGCCCGTGCATCGCCGCCGCCTGCTGCAGAACCAAGCGCTGCCGTGCCAGGTCCGCGAGCCCCGCCGGCTCGTCCCCGGCCATGCGCGCCCGCTTCCTGGGCACGAAGCCGTAGTTGTCGTTGCATGTGAGCTCGCTTCGCGGGAGATCGCTCAGCACAGTGTTGTTCCCAATACACGCCACCGCGGGGGCGCACCCGGCGTGCTCGTCCAGGAGATGGGAGGCACCCGGCGCCGCGGCGTCCATGGACCTGTAGGCGTTGAGGTCGTGGGGGAAGGCGTGGGAGAGGAACCGCGCCTGGACAGCCATTGCGGCCACACCAGCACCGCTATGTACTATCTTGTCTGGGAGAGGGCGAGGCGGAGAAGGCAAGGTGTCCGACGCAAAGGACGACGGCGATGCGTGAGGAGTTGGGTGGGGGAGCGGAAACGGCTGGGGAGTTGCGATGGATGGAAAGAGAGATGGAGGGGGGAGAGGCGTGGAGTCGGGGGGCGGTTATATATACGGCGTGGGTGCGGGGAAGACACGTTGGGTTGGGTTGGGTTGGGTGTGTGGGGCGCCTCGCCTGCAAGGGGACAAAAGCTGTCTGGCTCTTGTTTATTTTGACGGGGAAGGGAGGGAGGGAGGCAGCAGCCAAAGCGGATGGGTTGGACGGATGCCATATCTCCCTCCCTATCTTTTCCGAGCCTGCCTTTAATAATGCCTATCGTTTACGGTGTGGAATGCTTTTCCTCTTTCCTGCTCTCTTTTTCCTGCCCCGTTTTTTGTTGCCTGCCTGCTGTGGGCATTGATTCGTCGTGGAGAGTGATGTGAGATGCGGAGGAGGACGGTGGTGGTCCGGGCGGAGATGGGGGTTGCATCATCATGATAATAAAGGTGGGCCACTCCCTGCTCTCGGTGCTTTGACGTTTTCCTTCGTTTCCCCCTCGTTTTCCGATGGCTACGCTGCTTCTGCAATTTACGATACGCCTACATGTATTTATTAGTAGCTACAGTAATTTGGTACTACTCTACAATACACGTAAGTACAGTACCGAAAAAAATACTAGGACTGTAATTTTTTTATTAAAGCCGACAGTAATTTACACTCTACTACTAGTACAATATAACGTGGGTTTGTGTGGTTCGTCTAAGCAGGCACGGGGACGTGTTATTCACCTAAATTTCAACTGGATTTTTCGAAAATAAACTGGAATTTATAACCGCTCACCTGAAAGAAATGTTTATCAATTCAGCTCTACTACTCAGAAGTGGACTCGCGTAGGCGCCGAATAAATGTTGAGTATTTTTAGATGGGATGCGGATGAGTTTCAACGGCACAGGCCACGGAGATGCGAGAATTAAGGTGCAGACGCCCCCACCCATACACAACCTACCGTCGTACTAGTGGCGTGCCATTGAATGCCGGGCCGCGTTATTATTCACGCCTCGTCTCGTCGGTCACAGGTTTGAATACACTCCCCGAAACGTCAAGTGCGTGACCGTGATGCTCCCCCACAACCGGATCTACACCGAACCAAACCGCAGTTAGATGCGCGAATCACGGCCACCGGTAATTAATCCCGGACCCATGCCATGCATGAATCCAGACCCCAGCCGGTGGCCTGGCCACAATTACGTCTCATCTATCCGTCCATCTCGCGTGTGGTGGTGCAGTCCGTTTGCCGTCCTTGCTCCCAGGCCTTGAAGGCTCGCGCTCGTACCGACCAGCCCCGTCGGTCCGTCCTCGTTGGCACGGCCTGAGTCTGACCGGCCAGGGCGGGCCGGCCGGCTGGACCAGGCACGCATGCATGCCTTGCCTGCACTGCAACCACACCCACCACGCAAGGAACACCAGGCCAATGCACCTGCCACCGCTGCTGCGAGCGGCCGTGTCCGCACCGCACGCATTAACAACATCCCAACGGGAATAGCGTGACGAGAGGCAGCGCTGCTGTACCATCTGCGATCTGCCCACCGCCGCGCCGGCCAGGCACACTGCATCGGCCGGGCACCGGCCCTACGTACATACGTAGGACTAGCAGCACCGCCGCGCGGGCACCATGCAGATGCAGGACGCCATTACTCGCAAGACATGGTATGCATGCATGCATGCGCGGTTGTTACCGCATCAAGTAAAAACCCACTGCCCCCACAGCCATAGTCATTGCGTACGTAGTTGCCAGAGTTAATGATAGTGCACGTCCTTTGTTAACTGCACGCTAGTAGTAGCTAGCTTGATCAGTGCTAGCTGCTCGACTCAATAACTATTAACTGCAATCCTGTTACGTGGTCGCAGTAGGAGTACGTTTGCGGGGTCCCCCGAGCGGTCGCGATCTCGCCCATAACGCAGCACCATCGGTCCTTGGAAGAGCACTGTGTAGCTCGAGTACAATGCTGGGAATGGCTCTCATGGCCTCGGAAAGCCCAGAGCTAAGCTACTCCTGCGTGCCTACCCGACCGTCCGTATGGATCCACATCAATCAGTGAGCGATGGAGATTACGTGCACAGTTGACGCAAATGGTGCGGTACTGGGTAGCCTGTGCATCGTGGATGCATGCATGCATGCATGGGTCGGGCCTCGCCGTACCCCGGCGAACCAGCAAGCCGAAATGATCATGATGGTTTTCACGACGCCCATGCCGACGCCACACGCGCCGCTGGTACGTGTACGGCTCTCGGGCCGCTCCCCCGGTGCCGTGCACAGTTGGCGCAGTCGGTCACACATGCTCATCACATGCATGCGTATGACGCACCGATCCACCGCACAGCGTCTAGCTGGCCAGCAGCGGCCAGCAGTAGCTCTCTCTGTGTCTTTGCATGCATAGTGGGTTGACAAGTCCAATTAATGGCTCAGTTTTGGGGCGCGTACGTACGTGCTCCATCACTATGCGAATAGGGTTTTCTTTTATTGTCAAAAAAGAAAAGAAAAACCCAAAGCGACGAGTACTACTGCGCGAATAGGGATCGGATGCGATGGGGAGGCAGCAGCAGCTATCCATCATCACGTACTGGTATGATTCGTTTGCTACAGCCAGCCTACAGAGGCGCACAGGACACAGCAATGGCTGTGGTGGACCAGAGCTTGCTATATACACGGACGCACAAATTAAGCAAGCAGTACTGTACCAGTTGATCGCGCACAGCGTTCTGACCCCACCACACCCATCGTTTTCTTCTTGATTGAGAGAGCAGAGAGAGGTGGATCGAGGCGGCTCTCTGTGCATTGCATTGCGCTAACTCCAGGACTGCACGAGACAAGGCACCGGTCGGTCCGGCCCACACACGCAGTGTATTGCCATTGCCATTGCCAATGCCATGCATGCATCCTTGGCCCGTCGTCGTGGTCCCTGGGTCCTCTCTACCGATAATGAAGGCGGGAACAGTCCACGGAATAGCATGCCATGCCATGCCATGCACGGTGCCAGCTAGCTGTGCAACGGTTGACACTGCTACGCGTAGGGAATACATTTCCTGTCTCGTGGGCCACCGGCCAGGCATATTCAAAGCCCTTCCTCTCTCCCACGCAGACTCATCATGCTGCTGTCAATGCATGAGTGCTTTAGGCCCTGGTTTCAAATAAGTCATCAATTTATAAATTGAAATGAGGAAACAATGACTTATTTTGCCAAACACGCCCAACTTATAAGTCATCCCAACTTATAAGTCATAAGTTGCTCCACCCTAATTTAAAACTTATAAGTCACCCCCTTTTGCATGGGTCCCACCACTTTTATATAAAAAATAAGGTGAAAATGTATGATCAGGTGACTTATAAGTCAGGTGACAACCAAACGGACGTGACTTATAAGTCATTGGTTTTAAGTCACCTAACTTAACTTATAAGTCAGGTGACTTATTGAAACCAAACAAGCCCTTAGATAAGGTGCTAAACACATTAAATAGTTTAGCAACTATACTTCTCAATGCATAGGTGCTTAGCTTAGGCTGGTCGTAATGGTAATATCATGGCTAGTATCATGCATGCCAACTAGACTATTTTGCTGAGGTGACATAGGATTAAATGAAGAAAGAGAGTGTTGAGTATCATACCATGATACTGTATCATATTAAATGTTATGCTAGTATGTGTCATGCATGGCAATAAATAAGGTTACCTATGATACTAATATATGATACTGTGCATTACAGAGGTAGTATCATACCTTAGTATCATGTGCATGATACTAAGGCTGGTTGTAATGGAGAGTATCATATACTAGTATCATGCATATGATACTAGTCTATGATACTACATCCCTAATGCACAATATCATAAGTTGGTATCATAGAGGACTACATTTATTGTCATGCATGACACAAAGTAGCACATCATTTAATATGATACGGTATCATGATATGATACTCAAGCCTCTCTTTCTTCATTTAATTCTATGCCACCTCATCAAACTTGCTTAGTTGGTATGCATGATACTACCCATGATACTCCCATTACGGGCAGCCTAAGATATGATACTACCCATTACAAGCAGCCTTATGGTTGCTAAGCTTGTTTCATTTAATGATTTAGCACTTAAAGCTCTTCATGTATTGGTGGACTTCCTTTCTTTAAATGTTTTGCCTAGGTTCACGCGCTTAGCATCGTTTCTTCCTGGGGTCACCACACTCATCTCTCTCTTTTTAAATAACTCGCCACATCAAATTTTTTGCCTACGTGAAAGGCTTGGCACCTGTACAAGGTGGAGCATTGGGAGGGGCCTTGCACATACTCCCTCCATTTAAAGATGGGGCCTCGCACATACTCCCTCCATAGAGGGGCCTCGCACACAAAGTTTTCCCTATTCATAATACAAGGCCACAACCAGCAATACCTATCGAGTTTGAAGCACTATGAATAGGGAAAACTTTGTTTTTGCCACTCTAGTTTTTGATCACTTTGCTTATGCCACTTCAGAATTTGACATTTCACTTTTGTCACTCTTAGTTTTTGACAATACATCACAATTGCTATTCCGTGGCAAAAGCAATAATTTTAGAGTGGCAACTGTGATACATTGTCAAAATCTAAGAGTGGCAAAAGTGAAATGAAAAGTTATTGCTTTTGCCACTGAATGGCATTTGTGATGTATTGTCAAAAACTGAGAGTGGCAAAAGTGAATGTCAAATTCTAGAGTGGTATAAGCAAAGTGGTCCAAAGCTAGAGTGGCAAAAACAAAGTTTTCCCCTCTGAATACCCTCTCCACATCCTTCCTACCTGCTTCCTGCATTACTTCAAAGTTGCTTTGTTTCTTGCCCAGTGGTTTGGATATGGTCTTCACAAACACCGTCCACTAAGGATAGATGCCATCCGCAAGGTAGTATCCCATGTTGTAGTCACGATTGTTGACGGTGTAGTTGCACGGGGCCGATTCCCTATTACAAAGCCTCCTGAACATCGGAGATCGTTAAAACACGTTGATGTCATTATGAGAACCCGACATTCCAAAGAAAGCATGGCAAATTCATAAGTCATGTGACGCCACTGCTTCTAGCATGATGATAACCATCTTTGGTGTGACCTTGACACATTTCTCGCAAAATCTTTGGGGCAGTTCTTTCATTTGCATGCAATCAATTGATCCGAGCATTCATGGAAACCCTCTGGCCTCTCCAATAGTCAACAACTTTTCTGTGTTTTGCACATTTGGTTCTCTCAGATACTCTGTTGCAAACACCTGCACCATGATGTGGACAAACTTGATAGTAGTCTTCAGGCATGTGCTCTCCCCCATTCTACCATCTCACCAACGGCTTCTATGATTGTACCAGGTGTAAGTATTCTTAGAGCAACCATGCATTTCTGCTTAGCACAGAAAGATAGTTGGCCGCAACAATCCCTACTGAGCTTGAAGTAGTCATCATGTGCCTCCACCCACCCACCGCAATGCGTAAAAACAATGGTTTTCGCATGCGAAAATGGTGACGAAACCATGTACTCCCCCCGTCCCAAAATTCTTGTCTTAAATTTGTTTAAATACTGATGTATCAAGTCACGTTTTAGTATTAGATACATCCGTATCTAGACAAATTTAAGACAAGAATTTTAGGACAGAGGGAGTATCATCCAAGAAAGTTAGATTCAGACGAAATTAGTCCTTCTGCAGTAGCCGTGATCTGGAAACCCTGTCCCGATTGATCACTCTTCTCCCTTTATGGTGATTTTTTTCTAGACTAGAAGGGACCCTAGAAGGCTCAGCAGGGGAGAGCCACGAACTCACAGGGTGCGCCCTGGGGGTGGGGGGCTAGGGAACGCCCCCTGAGCTCGTGGGTCCCACACAACTCCGTTTGACCTAATTCTACCTCTATATATTCAAATATATTTTCAAACTCACAGAAAGCCACCCGAAACATTTTTTCGACGCCGCAAGCTTCTGTTCTACATCACCCTTACCGTCGTCCGATGATGCGTGAGTAGTTCACCACAGACCTACGGGTCCATACCTAGTAGATGGCTTCTTCTCTCTCTTTAATCTTTAATACAATGTTCTCCTCGATCCTCTTGGAGTTCTATCCGATGTAATCTTCTTTTGCGGTGTATTTATTGGGATCTGATGAATTGTGGGTTTACGATCAGATTATTCATTGAAAGCAATCAAGTCTTTTTTGAACTTTATTATGCATGATTGTTATAGATTTGTATTTCTCTTTGATCTATCAGTTTGGTTTGACCAACTAGACTGATTTATCATTAGTGGGAGAGATGTTTTGTAATTGGTTCAATCTTGCGGTGTCCTCACCAAGTGACGGAAGGGTAACGAGGCACGTATTCTATTGTTGCCATTAAGGGTAAAATGACTGGGTTTAATTATTGCTTGGGTTTACCTTGTTTACATCATGCCATCTTGCTTTAGGCACTACTCTCTTTGTCATGGACTTAATACAATAATTGCATGTTGGATAGCGGTCGGTTGGTGGAGTAATACTAGTAGATGCAGACAGGAGTCGGCCTACTTGTAAGGTACATGATGCTTATATACATGATCATTACCATGGATACATCATAACTATGCACTTTTCTATCAATTGCCAAGCAGTAATTTGTTTACCCACCATATGTTATCTCACTACTGTAGGATGCTGCTAACGCGACAAATGAATCAGAGACCCTTCGACAAAATTGTGTGCGATGCATGAATCGCAAATGGTATCTTAATAAAGCTATCACCTATAAGACGAACTATGTGTGATGGCGGAGACATTAATCATGATTCAGATTAGAGCTGCGTGTGCAATACACGGCATACAATTGATCCATATGAACTGTTTGCGATGGTTCAGAACAACAGAAACGGTCAGTCAAATCAAGGTGTGTGCGACATACCACATAAAGTTCACTTGGATGAACTGTTTGCGACTGCTCAACACAACAGAAATGGTCAACCAGGTCAAGGTGTGTGCAATAGACGACATACAGTTCACTCAGATGACCTTTTCGCGACGAGCCAAACAATAGAAACTGTTCAACTTAACAACATGTGTGTGATACACGGTAAACAAGTCAGTGATTGGAAATGTGTGGAAGACCGATAACAACATAGATGATTTCCGCGACTGTTGTTGGCAAACGCTTGCTGGTATACAATTGTCACCGATTGATGAAATGATCACCGACGGGTTGCCTAGTTTAGTCCGTGTGCGATGTGATTTGCTCTTTCTACAGAAGAACAACACATATAACCAAAATTAAACATCCAATTACATAAGTGACTATACAAAACATTTGCACACGCCTCAATAAATAGTTACATGCATTCTAAACTAGGAGAAACGACCATCTAATCATCTACTTCTTATGATGCTACCACCAGTGCTCTATAGCGCGATCCCTATCGTGGGGCAGGCCGAAGGCACTTCCTCATGTTAAAGATCTACATGTACATCTCATAGCTTGTCTACGCGTCCTTGGCTGCGTACTTGACGCGTTCTTCATCGAGTCTGTTGGTAAATATTTGCCCTCTTATATTTTGGAGATTGTTGACAGAAATAGGCATGGTCTGATTTGTTTGCTAGTGCATACAAAGAGAAATAGTCCATGCAGAACCAACGATAATGCTGCCTTCGATGTCAAGTTTGAGGAACTTCACCGAAGAATATCTGCGTTGCGGAAAAGGATGAGCTACTGATTTCTCCTTGAACTACGTCGGTATTTCCCCAAAGAGGAAGGGATGATGCAGCGCAACGACGGTAGGTATTCCCCTCAGTGATGAGATCAAGGTTATCGAACCAGTAGGAGAACCACGCAACACTACATGAACGACACCTGCACACAAATAACAAATACTCACAACCCCACGTATTAAAGGGGAAGTCAATCCCTTTCGGGTGACGGCGCCAGAAATCGGTAAGTCGACGGTCTACAAATTATGATAGATTGGTAGATGCAAATAAAAGCAAATAAAATTCCGCGGGGTATTTTTTGGTTTTTGGATAATATAGATCTGAAAATAAAAGCAAATAAAAATAGATCACGAAGGCAAATATAATAAAGAAGAGACCCGGGGGGCGTAGATTTCACGAGTGGCTTCTCTCGAGAAAAATAGCATATGGTGGGTAAACAAATTACTGTTGGGCAATTGATAAAACTTCAAAAAATCATGACAATATCCAATAAATGATCATTATACAGGCATCATGCCCAAGATTAGTTGACCGACTCCTGCCTGCATCTACTACTATTACTCCACACATCGACCGCTATCCAGCATGCATCTAGTGTATTAAGTTCATGGAGAAACAGAGTAATGCAATAAGAATGATGACATGATGTAGACAAGATCTATTTATGTAGAAATAGACCACATCTTGTTATCCTTAATATCAACGATACACACATGTCGGTTCCCCTTCTGTCATGGGATCAAGCACCGTAAGATCGAACCCATCACAAAGCACCTCTTCCCATTGCAAGATAAATAGATCAAGTTGGCTAAACAAAACCCAAATATCAAAGAAGAAATAGGAGGCTATAAGAAATCATGCATGTAAGAGATCAAAATACTCAAATAACTTTCATGGATAAAAATATAGATCTGATCATAAACTCAAAGTTCATCGGATCCCAACAAACACACCACAAAAAGAGTTACATCAAATAGATCTCAAAGAGACCATTGTATTGAGAATCAAAAGAGAGAGAGAGAGAGGAATCCATCTAGCTACTAACTACGGACCCGTAGGTCTACAATGAACTACTCACGCATCATTGGAGAGGCCCCAACGAGGATGATGAACCCCTCCGTGATGGTGTCTAGATTGGATCTGGTGGTTCTAGAACTTGTGGCGGCGTGAATTGATTTTCGTCGACTCCCCTAGGGTTTCTAGAATATTGGGGTATTTATAGAGCAAAGAGGCGGTGCGGGAGGCCACCGAGGTGGGCAAAACCCACCTGGGCGCGCCTGGTGGGTGGTGCCCCCCTCGGGGCACCCTCAGGTGCATCTTCGACCCATTGGGTGTCTTCTGGTCCATAAAAATTCCACAAAAGTTTCGTTGCATTTGGACTCCGTTTGGTATTGATTTCCTATGATGTAAAAAACAAGTAGAAAATAGCAACTGGCACTGGGCACTATGTCAATAGATTAGTAGGAAAAATGATATAAAATGATTGTAAAACATCCAAGAATGGTTATATAATAGCATGAGACAATAAAAAATTATAGATACATTGGAGACGTATCAACATCCTCAAGCTTAATTCCCACTCGTCCTCGAGTAGGTAAATGACAAAAACAGAATTTTTGATGTGGAATGCTGCCTAATATGTTCATCACATATTCTTTTCTTTGTAGCATGGACATTTAGACTTTTATATGGCTCAAAGCAATAGTCTAGTTTTGACATGATGATTTTAATACTCAAGCATATCAATAAGCAACCATGTCTTTCAAAATATCAAAACTAAAGCAAGTTATCCCTAGCCCATTATGCTCAGTCATTGATCCATTCATGAAACAACTCACATATTAGCTACACCCAATACTCAAGTACAATCATAGTGCCTCTTAGTTGGTGCTTTATCAGAGAAACTCAAAAAAAAATTGCATAAAGTAAAAGAAAGGCTCTTCGCAGAGGGAAGTAGGGATTTGTTGAGGTGCCAGAGCTCAAAGTGAAAAAGATAAAGATAAAACATTTTGGGAGGCATGCTTTTCCTATCAACGAAAACGATCGAGTAGTTCCCAATACTTTCCATGCTAGATATATCATAGGCGATCCCCAAACAAAAAATAAAGTTTATTCCTTTTTCAACCATACTTTCACTTTCCATGGCTAACCGTATCCACGGGTGCCTTCCATACAAACACTTTCCAAGGAATTTATTATTTGACAACATAAAGTAAATTCATTTTTCATTTTGGGACTCGGCATCCCTAATACCTTTGCCTTACTCTCGTGCAATGACAACTGAATAAACACTCATCTTGAGAATAACATATCTAGCATGGAAATATATTAGCCTCCCCCTACCGTTTCATGAGCGGTACGAGCACACAAAAAGAGAAATTTATTTTGAAAATTAGAGATGGCACATACAAATTTGCTTAGAACGGCAAAATAATACTGCACATAGGTAGGTATAGTGGACTCATGTGGCAAAACTGGTTTAAAGGATTTTGGATGCACAAGTAGTGATCATACTTAGTGCAAATGAAGGCTAGCAAAAGATTGAGAAGAATCCAACCAAGAAACGAAAAATCTCATAAGCGAGCATTAAGCATAATTAACACCAAATAATGCACCACAAGTAGGATGTAATTTCATTGCATAACTATTGACTTTCGTGATTGCATAGGGAATCACAAACCTTAACACCAATATTCTTACTAAAGCATAATTACTCATCAACATGACTCACATATCATATCATCATATCTCAAAACTATTACAAAGAATCAAGTTTATTTTGCCCAATGATCTTCATAATTTTTTTATTATATCCTCCTTGGATATCTATCACTTTGGGACTAGTTTCATATGTTGCTTTTAATAAGTTCAAACAATTATAAGTGAAGAACATGAGGATCATATTTGTTTCTCTCAAAGTAATTTAAGTGAAGCAAGAGAGATTTTATTTAAAAAATTACTAACTCTCAAATAAATCTAAGTGAAGCATGAGAGCATTTCTTCAAAAATACTAACGCACACCTTGCTCAAAAAGATATAAGTGAAGCACTAGAACAATTCCATAGCTCATAAAAATTTAAGTGAAGCATAGTGAGCAATTCTAACAAATCATAGCATAATTTTGGCTCTCTCAAATAGGTGTGTCCAGCAAGGATTCATGACTTAAAATAAAACATAAAACAAGTAAAGACTCATATCATACAAGACGCTCCAAGCAAAACACATAATATGTGACGAATAAAAATATAGTTCCAAGTAAAACACCGATGGTTGTTAGAAGAAAGAGGGGATGCCACTCGGGGGCATCCCCAAGCTTAGTTGCATGATACTTCTTGAATATTATCTTGGGGTGCCATGGGCATCCCTAAGATTAGCCTTTTGCTAATCCTTATTCACTCATCCATCGTAATATCACCCAAAACTTGAAAACTTCAATCACATAAAACTCAACAAAACCTTCATGAGATTCGTTAGTATAAGAAAGCAAATCACTACTATAAGTACTATTTCAAACACATTCATATTTTATTTTTGCATTATATCTACTCTATTCCAATTTTTTTATGGCAAAAACTCTTCAAAAAAATACAGAATCATCAAAACAAGCACACAACGCAAAGAAAACAGAATCTGTCAAAAACATAACAGTCTGTAGCAATCTGAATATTTAGAATACTTATGTAACTCCAAAAATTCTGAAAACTTAGGACAATGTGAGAAATTTGTATATTAATCTTCTGCAAAAACAATCACTATTTTATCACGCTTCTGTTAAGAATGAAAATTATTTTCGTGAGCGCAAAAGTTTCTGTTTTTCGGCAAGATCAAATCAACTATCACCCAACATGATTCTAAAGGCTTTACATGGCACAAAAACTAATTAAAGCACAAAAAAGACAATCATAACAGTAGCATAATTGTGCAAACACTCAAAAACATAAAGCAAAAGACAAAAAAAATTATTCATTTGGTTGCCTCCCAACAAGCGCTATCGTTTTGCGCCCCTAGCTAGGCATAATGCGAAGGATCTAAGTATTATCATCTTTAGTTCCCAACTCTTCAATTAAACACTTAGAATTCTTCAAGGATTTAGCATACAAATTTTCAATGACAATACTCCTAGGAACAAGTTTAAGGAATTCATTCTTGCACAAAGGATCTCTTATAACTTCAACCAAATCCGGGTGAATACTAATCATTTTAAGATCTTCTTTACTGTTATTACTAGAATTTGCACCCTTGTTCTTAGTAACTTGAGTAATCTTGCCAATCTTTACGGGAGTTTTTCAATAGTTTTAGCAGAAGCAAAAGCCGTGCATAGATCACTACAGATTTCTTCCAATTTATCGATCCGAGAGGGGCTTTCTTCAATTCTTTCATGAATCACGGCCCCCTTTTATTTCAACAACTTAAAAACTTCTCCCGCTTTTGACCCAAATTTAGTAGCAAAATTATGCATCTTTTTATCCAAGCTTTAAAAATGTTCTTCAGTAAGCATTTTCTTTTCAATAGCATCTAGTATTTCCATAACATGCTCGAGAGTCAAAGTTGTTTCATTAATCATAAGTGGCGGTGAAGCCACTAAATTTCCCATAGCATTAAAAGCATCAAGAGAGGGACATATCGAGAAATTTCCACCGGTAATTGTATCAAGAACGAATCTATACCAAGTTGTGATGCCCACATAAAAAACGCAGAAGAACAATGGTAGATTGCTTACAGATAGATCTATTATGAGCATTGCAAATCCTATACCAAGCATATTTTAAATTCTCTCCTCCCCTTTGTTTAAAGTTAAGAACCTCGTTCTCGGCAGTGCACACAATAGAGGAAGAACTATCCATAACGAAAAAAAGGTCGACAAGATTGCACAGAAAAACAGATCCGACGAGAAAATGGCGAACAAAAAAGAGGGCGAATAAAACGGCAAATTTTTGTGAAGTGGGGGAGAGGAAAACGAGAGGCAAACGACAAATAATGTAAATTTTAAGGAGATGAGATTTGTGAGTAGGAACCTGGTAGATGTTGTTGATGTCTCCCCAGCAACGGTGCCAGAAATTCCTTTTGATGTCTGCAGGAACTACGTCGGTATTTCCCCAAAGAGAAAGGGATGATGTAGCACAACGACGGTAGGTATTTCCCTCAGTGATGAGACCAAGGTTATCAAACCAGTAAGAGAACCACGCAACACTACGTGAACGACACCTGCACACATATAACAAATACTCGCAACCCGGTGTATTAAAGGGGTTGTCAATCCTTTCGGGTAACGGCGCCAGAAATTGGCAAATAGACGGGATAAAAATTGTGATAGGTTGATAGATGCAAATAAAAGCAAATCAAATTCAGCAAGGTATTTTTGTATTTTTGGATAGTATAGATCTGAAAATAAAAGCAAATAAAAATAGACGGTGAAGGCAAATATAATAAAGAAGAGACCCGGGGGCCGTAGATTTCACTAGTGGCTTCTCTTGAGAAAAATAGCATGCGGTGGGTAAACAAATTAATGTTGGAAAATTGATAAAACTTCAAATAATCATGACGATATCGGGCAATGATCATTATATTGGCATCACGTCCAAGATTAGTTGACCGACTCCTGCCTGCATCTACTACTATTACTCCATACATCGACCACTATTCAGCATGCATCTAGTGCATTAAGCTCATGGAGAAACGGGATAATGCAATATGAACGATGAGATGATGTAGACAAGATCTATTTATGTAGAAATAGACCCCATCTTCTTATCCTTAATAGCAACGATACATACGTGTCGGTTTCCCTTCTGTCACTGGGATCAAGCACCATAAGATCAAGCCCATCACAAAGCACCTCTTCCCATTGCAAGATAAATAGATCAAGTTAGCCAAACAAAATCCAAATATCGGAGAATAAATAGGAGGCTATAAGTAATCCTGCATATAAGAGATCAAAAGACTCAAATAACTTTCATGGATAAAAACATAGATCTGATCATAAACTCAAAGTTCATAGGATCCCAACAAACACACCGCAAAAAGAGTTACATCAAATAGATCTCCAAGAGACCATTGTATTGAGACTCAAAAGAGAGAGAGAGAGGAAGGCATCTAACTACTAACTACGGACCCATACGTCTACAATGAACTACTCACGCATCATCGGAGAGGCACCAATGAGGATGATGAACCCCTCCGTTGATGGTGTCTAGATTGGATCTGGTGGTTCTGGAACTTGCGGCGGATGGAATTGATTTTCGTCGACTCCCCTAGGGTTTCTGGAATATTGGGGTATTTATAGAGCAAAGAGGCGGTGCTGGAGGCCACCGTGGTGTGCACAACCCACCTGGGCGTGCCTGGGGGCCCCGGCGCGCCCTGGTGGGTTGTTCCCCCCTTGGGGCACCCCAAGGTGCTTCTCCGGCCCATTGGGTGTCTTCTGGTCCATAAAAATTCTGCAAAAAGTTCCGTTGCATTTGGACTCCGTTTGGTATTGATTTCCTGCGATGTAAAAAACAAACAGAAAACAACAACTGGCACTGGGAACTATGTGAATAGGTTAGTACCAAAAAATGATATAAAATGATTGTAAAACATCCAAGAAAGATAATATAACAACATGGAACAATAAAAAAATTATAGATACGTTGGAGACGTATCAGCTACATCTTTTGAAGACAAGTTGGTGAGAAGATTGACATGAAGGAGTTAACCCCTCGAAGGTTTATTGCTGAAGTAAAGCAACTGGTTTGGAGCTGTTGTCCGAAGAAAATTGACTGCAGCGGTTGGAAGTAGAAGACAAAGTGAAGACGTAGTATTCATTTTGTTCTTCTTATTTCATTCAATTGAGCCTTAGGACCTCCATACTATTAAGAGGGGTATGATTTCTCGAAGCTTAGATCCGCTATCATGCTTAGCCGAAAACCTATGTGAGACTAAGAGAAATCTCTTTATGCTTCTAATGATTAGCTGGCAGCAGTAGACGCTGTTCTTCGTGCTGTAGGAGATATCTTTTGAACTGAGGAGTTAGCATTACTTGCCCCGCAAGTAATGTTATCGTTGTGCTCATTTCCGACCATTGGACTCATGTCATTGGGCAATTGGCTGCTCCACATGTCCAATTTGGTTATTTCCCTTCAGGGAAGGTTGCGGCTATAAATAGCCACCCTGCTCCAACATTGTCCGTTGGCTACTCCGCTTCAGATTTCTAAGAAGATTGACTGAGCATCCCCTCTCCGAGTGATTTGCGTTCAAGATCCACCGAGATAAAAATCAAGAGCCCAAACTTAGACCGTGGTTGAGCATCATGGTATTTCCGAGTTAGAGTTCTTGTACCTATTACTCTTGAGAGCTGCACACTCTCTAGATGGATAGGTGTCGGCTTGAGTGTTGAAGAGTTGTTGTCTTCACCGAGCAAGATCTTCCGCAGCCAAGAGTGATTGTGGTCCGCGAAGGTCGACCGAAGGTTTGTAGATCGTCGACAAGTATCTACCACGAGTGAAATCAACTGGAGTTTGATCAGCTCCGAGTTGAAGGAGAATAGGGTGAAGAGAGTTTATCTTCTGTGTTAAGTCACAAGTCCTCCAACCAGACTTAGTCCTTTGGCAGAAGGGTGAACTAGTCTACGAAATCTTCCTGTTGCCATCGAGCACCATTGGTTCAATCTACTTTACTTCATTTCATTCAGCAGTTTGCTTTTGTGCTCTGTGTTGATAGTTTATCTTATCTGTTTATGCTTATTGCATATCTTTCGATTATATCATTTCTGTCGTTCTCTTCCGTTGCTTATCCTGATGCATTCTCATCATTCAATGTAATCTGTTCAGTACATCATTTCCATTTGCACTTGTTATATCTGGAGTGTTGTCCCCGTGCCATCCTTCTTTCACCTCATCCTAGTTATGCCTCGCATGTTTCCCTGGTAGTTCATACCTTGTGCTCTCTCATGTTATTGTATCTGATTGCATATTGCATTACCATTGTTATTGTCAAACCCTTGGTAGCCTATACTTGATCTATTATTGCTCGCTATCTCGATGGAAATGATCCTCAATATTTTGTTTGATTAAGTTCTTTTCTATCATACATTAATTTCGCTGCTGTGTTTGGGTTCGGTGCAAAACATTCGCCAGAATTTTTGAATCTCCCATTCACCCCCTCAGGTCGATATACTATCGGTCCTAACAATTGGTATCAGCGCCAGGTCTCCCTGTCTCTATTTATTAAAGGTCTAATAGCCTTGGAGTTTTGAGTATGTCGTATGCAAGTAGATCCTGAAAGGAAATATGCCCTAGATGCAATAATAAAGTTGTTATTTTATATTTCCTTATATCATGATA
>NW_024116647.1:0-9505 GCF_003073215.2 Triticum urartu
GCCCTCTTGATGGAGGTAAAACCCTACGTCCTGCTTGATTAATATTGATGATATGGGTAGTACAAGAGTAGATCTACCACGAGATCAGAGAGGCTAAACCCTAGAAGCTAGCCTATGGTATGATTGTATGTTGTGATTGTCGTCCTACGGACTAAAACCCTTCGGTTTATATAGACACCGGAGAGGGTTAGGGTTACACAAGGTCGGTTACAAAGGAGGAGATATCCATATCCGTATTGCCTAGCTTGCCTTCCACGCCAAGTAGAGTCCCATCCGGACACGAGACGCAGTCTTCAATCTTGTATCTTCATAGTATAACAGTCCGGCCAATGGAGATAGTCCGGCTGTCCGGAGACCCCCTAATCCAGGACTCCCTCACTTATGTTCAGTTTATATCCTTATGTGCAAATCCAGTATTGTCATCAGTCCACCAAAAAGGGGGAGATTGTAAGGGCATATTTCTCCCTATGTGGTTTTGGTGATTGATGACAATGCATTTGTAGACTAATCGTGTGCATTGAGCATTTCAGATATCTCCTGTCTAGGCACAAGACGATTCGGTGCCCCTCGGAGCCTATCGAAGACGGTGTTTCTCTACATTTCTTTTCGGTGGATTTGAGTCGTAGGGAAGCCGTACTATTAAGAGGGGGTCCACTTCGGAAAGGTTAGGGTGGAATCAACACATACATATTGTTCCTTTGCACCACCTTTCCTTCGCTTCATTGGAGCACCGGTCGTTTTTCCCTTGTCTATGCGAAGATGAAGGCCTCCAAGTGTTATAGTTCTGTGGCGCGCGGTAGTACTGCTCAAGGAGCAGTAGTACCACAGCGGTCCACAGTAGTACCGCCTAGGGCAGCGGTAGTACCGCGTCAAGTGGTACTACCGCTCCTGGCCAGCTGTAGTACCGTGGCCCCTAGCCCAAAATGCTGGCACGCATGGAAGTAGGTGCGGAAGTAATTTTTTACTTCCGCGCCCTACGCGGTAGTACCGCTCCCTGTGAGCGGTAGATTTTCGCATAGACCGAAACTCAGCAGAAGTAGCCATGGATGTAACTTTATTAGTCTGTGCCTTCCCAGCCCAGTTGAACCCTGCCTTGCGGTAGTGCCGCAAGGACATGCGGTAGTACCGCTCCGGTGGTTCTATCGCTCGTTGCTATATGCAACAGGGCGTCGTCTGGTCTCTACCGCACGAGCGGTAGTACCGCACCATCATGCGGTAGTATCACACATCTGTGCGGTAGTACCATATGCCGCGGGCTGAATAAGTGGGTAATGGTTGGATATTTTCCCCCACTATATAAAGGGGGTCTTCTTCCCCAAGTTGACAACCTCTGCCCTCCCTAAGCTCCATTGTTGCTCAAAGCTCCATTTTTGCCCTATCTCTCTCCATAGCCAATCAAACTTGTTGATTTTCTAGGGATTAGTTGAGAAGGCTCCGATCTACACTTCCACAAAGAGAAATTTGATTCCCCCCACTAATCCCTTGCGGATCTTGTTACTCTTGGGTATTTGAGCACCCTAGACGGTTGAGGTCACCGCGGAGCCATATTCCATTGTGGTGAAGCTTCGTGGTGTCGTTGGGAGCCTCCGATTAAGTTTTGGAGATTGCCCCAACCTTGTTTGTAAAGGTTCGGTTGCCGCCTCCAAGGGCACCAATAGTGGAATCACGACATCTCGCATTGTGTGAGGGCGTGAGGAGAACACGGTGACCCTAGTGGCTCCTTGGGGAGCATTGTGCCTCCACACCGCTCCAACGGAGACGTACTTCCTTTCAAAAGGAAGGAACTTCGGTAACACACCCTCGTCTCCACCGGCTCCACTCTTGGTTATCTCTTACCTTTACTTGTGCAAGCTTATATTGTGTTGTATCCCTTGCTTGCACGTGTGCTTGTTGTTGTTGCATCATATACGTTGCTCACCTAGTTGCATATCTAGACAACCTACTTTGATGCAAAGTTTGATTTGGTAAAGAAAAGCTAAAAATTGTTAGTTGCCTATTAACCCCCCTCTAGTCAACTATATCGATCATTTCATCATGTCTACATAGTTCTCGAACCCGTAGGGTCCGCACGCTTAACGTTCGATGACGATTTAGTATTATATGAGTTATGTGATTTGGTGACCAAATATTGTTCGAAGTCCCGGATGAGATCACGGACATGACGAGGAGTCTCAAAATGGTCGAGAGGTAAAGATTGATATATAGGATGACAGTATTCAGACACTGGAAGTGTTCCGGATACTATCGGGTATTTATCGGAGTACCGGGGGGGTTACCGGAACCCCCGGGGGAAAGAAATGGGCCATAGGAGGGGGGGAGGCCGAATTGGGGAGGCCCCCAAGTAGGATTCCTCCTACTTGGGGCGCCCCATAGCTGCCTCCCCTCCCCTCCCACCTATATATATGTGGGGATTGGGCACCTAGAATACACAACATCAATTGTTAGCCGTGTGCGGCGCCTCCTCCGCAGTTTACACCCCCGGTCATAGTTCTATGATGCTTAGGTGAAGCCCTGCGAGAATCACTTCACCATCACCGTCACGACGCCGTCGTGCTGACGGAACTCATCTACTTCCTCGACACCTTGCTGGATCAAGAAGGCGAGGGACGTCATCGTGTTGAACATGTGCAGAACTCGGAGGTGTCGTGCGTTCGGTGCTTGATCGGTCGGAGCTAGAAGAAGTTCGACTACATCAACCGCGTTGTCAAACGCTTCCGCTTTCGGTCTACGAGGGTACGTAGACACACTCTTCCCCTCTCATTGTTATGCATCTCCTAGATAGATCTTGCGTGAGCGTATGAGCTTTTTTGAAATTGCATGCTATGTTTCCCAACAAAATCCATACCAACTACATTAGCTATTAGATATAGGGGGAGTGAATTTTGTATATGGAATTCATGTTGACCTTAAGGTTTTTCAATCATGAGTATGTTAGTTTGATTTCAAACATATTCTTGAATTGGTTAGTAGGAATTAATGAAGTTGATGGTGGATTTGTGTGCTTTGGAATGGTAAGGGAGTTGTTTTGGTCATCTTTGGCTGGGTGATGTCACGTTTCCCTTTTTACCATTTTTATTTAGTTACTTATTTGACTAGTTTTTGTTTTTCTATTTTTGTGATGAAAAGTTATTTTGCTTGTTTGGTGTGTAGATATTCATCAGGAGTTTGTGTTAGATGGATTCTTGTTATACCGGGGAAACTATGTGTCGGTACTAAAACCAACTGATCTCTGGTAGGAGGTCCCGAGTTGTGGATCTGGGAACGATTGGTAACAGGAGATGATGTTTGCACAGGTTCAGGTCCTCTCGAAGAAGGAAAACCGTACGTCCTACTTTGATTATATTGATGTGATCGAGTATTGAGTACAAGATGATCTACCTTAAGATCTTATGTTGTGTTCTAAACCCTAAGGTGAGTAATTGCACCTCTACGGACTAAGCCCCTCTGTTTATATAGGCATCGGGGGTATCTAGGGTTACACATGGTCGGTTGCCAACTAGGAATAAACATGTCGAGTGCTGGAGTAGTCCTTACTATTAATACGGTTACTGTTCGTGCTACCATTGCTACTATTACCATTACTATCAAAACTATCAAACTATTGTGCTACTAAACATTTTGTTGCAGAGAAATAACTTTTTAGGTGTGGTTGAATTGACAATTCAACTTCTAAGGCCTATAAACATTCTTTGGCTCTCCTTGCGTCGAATCAATAATTTGGGTGAAATACCACCCTCGAAGACTGTCGCGATCCCCTATACTTGTGGCTAATCACTAATCAACGACAAAATCACATGTCGCAATTGGCATGGAAGCAAGAAGTGCATCTTTTTACTCATAATGAGACAATCAAGAACATCTTCTTTCAGTGCAAGTTTATGCATTTTAAGTGGCCGGTCATCCAAATAGTGTTCATTTTATTTCCGCACATAGGTGTTGCCAATATATATTGTCACTCGGTTGACGGAATATCAACTAGGTTTAGCACACTATAAAGATGGGAGTGTTTGCCTTACTATAGTCGCTTTGACTAAGTAAGGTTATTTTCGTTGTACGCATCGGCTTCATACGTGGTTTATGTTACATCGAACGAAGTATTGTCTGTTGTTCAAGGCTGTGTGTGCACGGTTGGGGTGGATGGCAAGAGAGATCTTACCCAATATGGGTGACAAGATAAATTTTCGGATTGATCTCCTTCTTCGACATATGCTGAGTGTTGGTCTCATACGACTTCACCGTTGCAATATTTCATTTTCGTTATTTTACTCGGACTTATTATGCTTGGTTGTGTGTATCTTGACTATGAGTATACATAGACTGGCGATCATTCTTAATGTTCTATATCCGTTTGATGCTATATTCTGAGTAAATAAAAAGTGTCTTTCATGGAAAACAAAAGCTATTTCTGCTGTTGCATGTGCTTCTGCCTCAGCGTGCAGAGCCGCGCGTGGATCCCCGGCCACGACGATATGATCGGGCGGGACAGGGATCCAGTGACTAGCCTCGGGCCAGTCACGCCGTGACTGGCGAGCGGCCAGCCGTTGGATCAGAGGGGGCGGCGGTTCAGATTGAATTCTGTAGCAGGAAACACCGTAGACGGTACTGTAGCAGAAAACACTGTGGAAAAGGGACACTGTAGAGAAAGCACGGTAGAACGGATACTGTTCATGCGGATCTGTCCGTCGATTCCAGATCGGACGGTATAGAGAGAAGCCAGTTACCGTACTGTTCATTGGTGACTTGTGACTAGCAAGTCACTGAATCTCGATCCGATCGGCCGTCCCCTTGCTTGCCGAAATTCGCTTTTTACCACGCTTATTTATTAAAATGCTTGCTTCAACTTCATGCAAGGCAGCACCCAAACAAAACAACGCCAAACGTGATCGGAGACGTGCCGTTTACCGCCCTAATTTTCTGCCCTGGCGCTACGTTCACACGCCACCGTAGCAGGGCATGCCCTCCGGCCCGGCCGCCGGAGGAGTAAAGTCTAAAATAAACCCTGAGATTATAGAGACCGACGTAAATGAACCCTAACCTTTAAATCCCTGAAGTCCGTACCCTGATCTCTCTAATCCTATTCTATCTGGACCCTGGATTTGTTTGGCACGCCAGGAAAAGCAAAATCCTGGCCGGGAACTCGCTCTCACAGGGGCGCGGGCCAACGCATCATCTTCTTCCTCGTTCACATCTCTGTCCTTGTGCTCTCCATGAATGGCAATAGGGTATACGCTAAACAACGTGCGCCCTCTCCCGCGGATGGCGCGGACGCCCGCCGCCAGTGTGTACTTCTCTTGCGACGACGGCTCCTGGAATCCTGGTAGGGTGATCTCCGAAGGTGCCGTGCCCAGCGAGGTGCCTGCGGCAGCCTAGTCGGCGGTGTGCCTGGTGAGGCGAGGACGCCGAAACGCCATTGCTTGCTGCAGATGTTGATCAAGGTCTGCACGGACATTTCTCTTTCATAGCCTTGGCCGGCGTCTTCTGCATCTCTCCGAGGTGAGCGGCGTGAGCCTGCTAGACGCCCAGACGTACGCGGCTTGGAGTGCGTCGTCCGAGGTGAGCCTGCTATCTAGCTGCGCTTGCCTACTCGCCACGCCTCAGCCTCATCGTACCGCGTCGCCATCCCCGCCGAGGGTGTCGACGGCTTGGCTTTCTGCCCCGCGTGCGTTTGTTTCACGTGCGTACGTGTACGTGTACGCATCTAGCCGCTGGTTAGAATCGATCCAGTAGCTTGCTGGCTTGTATGTGCGTGTATTCTTGTGTGTACTTGCTACTTGCACGCATTGATTAGGGCTCCTCACCCAGCCATAGGTGCTCGTTGACCACGGCTGCCACCAGGTCGGACTTGCCCAGGTGCAGCAAGTTGCTGAGGAGCTCCCGCCATCCGTGGCCTCTGCACCGCCCCTCATCAGCCAGTGCTTGCCACCGTGCGGTGGATCGATAGGGGAGTGAACATGTGAGGAAGAGACTGGGAAAGTACATGCATATGACAGGTGGACCCATGTAGTAAGTGACAGTAGAGTTCAATCCCGGCTGGGATCGTGGCTTTCCTATTACACCAAATAAGATTGTACTCATACGGGGTTTAGATTGACTGGGATTTGTAAATACGAGGTACCAATTTCAGGGATTTAAAGGTAAGGATTCATCTGCGTCGGTCCATACAACTTCAGGGCGGAACCCACCGGGCAAAACGCCAAACCCAAACGCGCACCACCCAAACAAACAAAAACGGGATCCCACTGAGGGTTGACCGGCCGGTCTCGACGCCATGACACGGCCCCCATGCACGGCGATGAGGTGGCCTCCACGCCACGCACACGGTCGCTCAGCGCCACCATCAGTCCATCACCCTGCGTAGTGCTCCCTCCAATGATTCCCGTGGCGTCCCCTTTGTCAAAAGGAAATGAAAGTATTGCAGCTGTGACAGGGAGGCCTCGGCGTCCTCTGTTCACACGGGCACGTCCTAAGCATGGTCATAGGAGATACGTACTGTCGCCTCGTTTTTAATTAGGAGCTGAGATAAGATAATGCGTTGGGTGCCCTGATTGCAGATTGCCCCCCTTGGTTGCGCCGATTTGCGTGTGTGCCGACGTGTGAAAAGGCTTTTCCCGCGTGGTTTCAAGTGGGAGGGACGCTTTGTAGTAGTTTTAACATCATCATGGATGTGTGGATTGGTTTCACATAGTAAAGGTGTGCATGGTTAGGTTATACAGCTGGATCATCTGTGTAAAAACAATCTGTTGGAGATCCTTAGGGGGCAATGGACAAGAGCAGCAGCCTCTTCATCATGGCGATAGAACGTTTTGTTATTTATATTATTTTTTTGTAAGTAGTCAACACGTTGTATAAGCGGCAATCGGATCACATAGCATGGCACTCTCAACACCATTGCACCAGCTCAGCAAAAGAGTAAATCATTTGCCGCCCAATGTTAAAATAACGTAAACTCCACTGAGCAATAGAAAAGGGGTTCCTTGATGTTAAAGCTCTTGCAGGGCCAAGTTCAAGATTAGGCTGTCATAAAAGGACCAACATAAAACATTGGCAGGAACCCTTTGAAAAAACATCCGGCAGGCATCAACGTCCCCTCCCTCTCCTCCCCCACACCTGCGACGCTTCTCCGGGCATCCTGATGAGTGATGGCCCCCTATTTCTCCTAACCAAGCTGTACAAATATGCCCTGTACACATTTGCGCCAGCAGCAAACCAGTAGTAGCACCAACGCATCTCGCAAGCCACCGGTGTCCGCCTCCGTGGCTAACTATACAAGTACGACTCCCCAGGACCCCAACGACCCAATAGCTAGCAAACAAGGAACGAACACCCCCATACGATTCCCACGGCTCAAGGCAGAGGAAGACCGGGAAGAGATACCCATGGTGGAATCGCCGTACCGTCTTCGGCATCGCCGGCTGATGGACACCGTGCCTGCGACGGCGAGCGGTGATCCAGGTATATCCAGTTCTTGCTTTGTTGCAAACATGTAGTATGTGAATGGTTCTTCGGTTGAGGAAGGTGATTGAGTTGTTGTTGGGTGGTGTGTTGCAGCGCCAGGACATGGCGGCTCCAACGGGATGCCGATCATGGTCTCCATCCTGGTGGTGGTCATCATCTGCACCCTCTTCTACTGCGTTTACTGCTGGAGATGGAGGAAGCGCAACGGTGAGCCCTCTCTCTAGCTGTGCGATTGAGCTAGTCGGGCGTGATGTTGGTAGGAGTACTAGCACTGGAATTGGCTGGCTAAGCGAACTTTTTGGTTCTTCGTTTCGCAGCTGTGAAGAGGGCTCATCTAGAGAGGCTGAGGCCGCTCTCCAACTCGGACCTGCCGGTGATGGACCTCTCCACCATCGCCGCCGCCACCAACGGTTTCTCCAAGGAGAACAAGCTCGGCGAAGGCGGCTTCGGCCCCGTCTACAGGGTACAAGCGCCGCCATATCCTAGCTTTGAGATGATACGTGCCGTTTGCTGGTGAGATCGCGTTGATTAAACCAGCTTGGCCGGCATTCATGCTGATTTTCAGGGCGTGCTGGACGGCGGCGCGGAGATCGCGGTGAAGCGGCTGTCGGCGCGGTCGCGGCAGGGCGCGGCGGAGTTCCGGAACGAGGTGGAGCTGATCGCCAAGCTGCAGCACCGGAACCTGGTGAGGCTGCTGGGGTGCTGCGTGGACAAGGACGAGAAGATGCTCGTCTACGAGTACCTCCCCAACCGGAGCCTCGACGCCTTCCTCTTCGGTCAGTCGCTTCCCTTTCCTCCCCATCTCTTGTCCAATTATTTACTCGATCGTGTAACACGCCAATGGGGGAGATTAGGTGTGGAGGTTGATTGGGTTCGATTCGGTGACACATGGGGCATAGCATATGCACATGACTGAACCAAATTGTTACAGCTCCTGGGTTGGGTTCTGCAGTCTCCATTGTTTACTGATTTTGAGTCAATTAGGTCCAATGGGGCTATCAGATCGACGCAAAGATAGGTCAATGGGAACCCTAAGTAGGTAGCATGGGAATTCGTGCGGCGTCCATGTGCTTCATGCGTGCAACCTTGCTCGGAATACGAAAATTAGAACTACGTTTTCAAATTCAAAAAATGAACTCCGCTAAAAGTTATCGTGAACTATTAGTAACTTGATGAAATTTTGGGTGCAATTCATCAGGTACCAGAAAGACCGCGCACTTGGACTGGAAGATGAGGCAGAGCATCGTGGTGGGGATCGCGCGCGGGCTGCTGTACCTCCACGAGGACTCGTGCCTCAAGATCGTCCACAGGGACCTCAAGGCCAGCAACGTGCTCCTCGACAACAAGATGAACCCCAAGATCTCCGACTTCGGCATGGCCATGATCTTCGAGGACGAGGAGATCGAGGTCATCAACACCGGCCACGTCGTCGGAACATAGTAAGCGCGCAATGCTAGAACAGCGATGTTCTTCAGGCCGTGTGAATGTGATCTTTGTAGGTGCTGACCTGAAGCTGGTTGAAAAATGCAGCGGGTACATGGCGCCCGAGTACGCGATGGGGGGCGTCTTCTCGGTGAAGTCGGACGTGTACAGCTTCGGGGTGCTGGTGCTGGAGATCCTCAGCGGCCAGCGCAACGGCGCAATGTACCTCCAGGAGCACCAGCACACGCTCATCCAAGACGTACGTAATTGCATGGCTCTCCATGAAAATCGCTCACGAAATGCAGAGTTTTCTCCTTCTCGTCTGAACATTTTTTGATGGTTCGTGCGTGCAGGCATGGAGGATGTGGAGCGAGGACAAGGCGGCGGAGTTCATGGACGCGTCGCTGGCCGGGTCGTACGCCAAGGAGGAGGCGTGGCGGTGCTACCACGCGGGCCTGCTGTGCGTGCAGGAGAGCCCGGAGCTCCGGCCGACCATGTCCAGCGTGGTGCTGATGCTCATCGGCGACCAGGCGCAGCTGCCGGCGCCCGAGCAGCCGCCGCTGTTCGCGAGCCCGAAGAAGGCCCCGGCGTCGGACCAGTCCTCGCTGGCGGGGGGGTGCGCGACGTC
>NW_024116648.1:0-12620 GCF_003073215.2 Triticum urartu
GAAAGAGCTCGATGCGCCAATTGGCGACCAGGCCCATGGCATTTCTATTGTTGATGATGTCGGCCAGGGGTGTGTGGCTGACCATAGTGATCAGGTGAGCCTGGAGGTAGTGTAGCAGCTTCCGAGCCACCATGAACACCCCATAGGTGATCTTTTCATAGTGGGTGTAACGAGACTTCGATGGGGACAACACCTCACTGACGTAATACGTCAGGTGTTGGACCTTCTAAGCTCGGCCTTCCTCCTCGCATTAAACCACGACCACCACGCTTACAATCTATGTAATAGCACAGATATATAAAAGCATGGATTCGTCAGTTCTTGGAGCGGCCAAAATTGGTTGCTTCACAGCAGCTGCTTGAGTTCACAGCAGCTGCTTGAGGTTGTCCAGTGCCGACTGGGCCTCATCTATCCTGACGAATTACTCTGAATTCTGAAGGAGACCGTACAGCAGCAAGGCCTTTTCGCCAAGCTGGGAAATGAAGCGGCTTAGGGTTGCAACCTGCCAACTTCTGGATGTCCCTCGGCTTCTTGGGTTTGCCCAGCTTGGAGATCGCCGCCATTTGGTCAGGGTTTGGGCTCGACGTCGCACTGGGAGACGATGAAGCCGAGAAGCTTGCCCGAAGGAACCTCGAACAGGCATTTGTCCGGGGTTAGCTTCATCCGGAATCGGCGCAGTTTAGCAAACGTCTTCACAGGCAAACGTCTTCGCGAGGTCGGCCAGGTGTCTGTCCTCCAAACCTTGACTTGACCACCACGTCGTCGACATAGGCCTCGACGTTGACGTTGATCTACTCGCCGAGGCACTTCTGCATGGTGCACTGGTATGTTGCGCCAGCATTCTTGAGTCTGAAAGGCATCATGATGTAGCAGAAGGGCCCAAAAGGCATGATGAAGGAGGTCCTCTCCTGGTCAGATTCTTTCATCCGGATCTAGTGATATCCCGAGTAGGTATCCCGAAAGCATAGGCGCTCACACCCCACAATGGAATCGATCACCTGGTCGATGCAAGGGAGCAGAAATGGATCCTTGTGGCATGCCTTGTTGGGGTCGGTGTAGTCAGACGCACATGCGCCACGTGTAGTTTTTCTTCCAGACGAGGACTGGGTTTGCCAGCCAGTCCAAGTGGGAAACTTCTCGAATGAAACCGGCAGCCAAGAGCCAGGCTAGCTCTTCTCCAATAGCTTTACACCTTTCTGGTGCGAATCAACGCAGGGCTTGCTTCACGGGTCGGGCGCTCTTCAAGACGTGCAATGAGTGCTTCACATTTTTTGCCGATACACTAGGCATGTCAGCAGGCTGCCATGCGAAGATATCTCGGTTCTCACGGAGAAAATTGATGAGAGCACTTACCTATGTGTTGCTCAGGTCAGCGTTGATCTCAACGGTCAGCTTGACCTTCTGGGTGTCCTGGCCGAGCTGGAAAGCAGAGGTCACTTGACCTTCTTGCTCAACGAGAGGGCCTCTGGATCCGCTGTCTTCTGGATTTTGGCGACCTCAGCTTCAGCTAGGTCGACATTGCCACCATGCAATCATGTGCGCACTTGAAGTTGCCGCTGACCATAATTACCCGGCTGGGGCCCGGCACCTTCAGCTTTAAGTACACGTAACATGGGATTGCCATGAATTTCGTGTGCGTTGGTCGGCCGAGGAGGGCATGATAGGCAAGATTGCCATGAATTTCGCATGCGTTGGTCGGCCGAGGAGGGCATGATAGGCGCTCCTGAAAGGGATGACCTCGAAAGATAGTGTCATGGCCGGAAGTTTGAGAGTGACAAAAACAACCTCCAAGGAGATCCATCCCAATGGCTGGGCACACTTCCCCGGCACGATGTCGTGGAAATAGCTGGAGGTCGGCTGCAGGCGTGAGATATGCCCATCTTTTCCAGCGTGAGATGTAGAATATGTTGATGTCGTCTTCCATCAGGACCTTGGACAGCTGACAACCCCCATGACCAAGTCGAGCACCAAGGTGAATCTCCCTAGGTGAGGAATATGTAGTCCGGAAGGTTGGACTGGTCAAACAGAAACGCACAGTAGGACCAGTCGAGGCATTGGGGGACGTCGGGCACTAGCACATTGCCTTGCACTGTGTGATCCTTTAGACCCGCTAGGATTCGAGGCCGCAAAAGACCCCATCACCTTCTTTACATCATGAGGGAAGTCCTTCTCGGGATGACTGCCACCCTTGGGGCACTGTTCTCGAAGTCGTCGTTGCTTGTTGGGTTTTTCGGCGACCAACTAGTCGTTGAAGTTGCATTGTTGGCTTGCGTGTGTCGCCTGGTAGCCCAGGTAGGTGTGGTAGCTACAAGGCCATCCATTATCTCATCATAGGTTTTTCTTGGGGTTTTCCCCTTCAGCTGCCACATGCGCTACTGCTTGTTTCCAGGGCCGCTTCCTTTACATCGGGGTGTTGTACTCGGCTGCGGCGACAAGGTCAGAGTCCGACTCGACATTCTTGCGCTTGCGCTTCTGGTTCTTCCTGGAGCGATCATGGTAGCCCCTTGACTTGGAGGACTCGGGCTTGTCCTGGCAGGTCCAATTTTTCCTGCCAGCTCACACGGACTCTTCTTCGGCCGCGAAGTCGTTGGCGATTTCCATGAGCTCGCACATACACTTCCTGGCCCCGAATTTGGCCTAAATAGCCTGCTCACTGGAAACATCGTCCAAAGAGTTTCTCTTTGAGCAACCACGAGATGAACCAGCGGATCGTATCCTAAGGCTCTTGAATGCAATAAGTGAGGTCATAGGCACTGCATGACATTTGGTAGGTGCCTTCAAAATTTGTCATGAACGCATCCTAGAAAACCTGACACTCATAAATAGAATTGGCTACGGACGTAGCAAAGTGCATTCAGTTCATCTCCTCTGGCTTGGTTGACGACTGTGAGGTAGTCGGCTAGCCAGTTGTCCGACTTGGAGTCGCCCATATATTTGTCGACGCCCTACACCTGGAATTTTGGCGTGAAAGGGTGCTCGAGGATGTCTTTGATAAAGCATGCCAGGTTGATGAATGCCGCCCAACTTGAGTGAACCAGGCTAAGGACCTCTGGGTCCCATCGGTACCGTGGTGCTCTACGAGCGTGAAGGGCTTGGATGGTATCCCATGCATCGGCCGACTTACGAGTCAGTCTTGAACCATGAGGGTCAGATCGAATGGTGACGGGCGGCCTAACGAGTTTGAGCTGCAGGTCCGTTGCGATTGGGCGCGAAGAATTGACGTTTGTGCGCAGCTCAGAGGTGATCGCTAGTCGGTTGCGCATCTGGGTTGACATGTCGTGCTGCACCACTGCTGCCTTGATCACAGTGTTGAACCACTCGGCCATCGGTTGATCTGGCATGAGGTTGATGTTGTCGTGCAGATCCACACGACCGCCATGGGGTTCCGGAGAAGGGTGAGATAAACCATTGCGTCATCGAGCTACCAGTCCAGGATGGAAGCGCGGGATGGAAGTTTAGCTGAGAGTGCACACGAAGCAATTACCCAAGTTCAGGCCCTTACGGTGGAGGTAATGCCCTACACTCCTGCTAGATTGATTGGGGTTTGGAGTACAATGATCGCATAGGTGTATTGAGACTAGATTAGATGTCTATCCCTAGGCCTCACTTATATAGGGGACAAGGCCTAGGGTTTACATGAGCCCAGGTTGATTGCGACCCGGTGGAGATACCCCGTGATCTCCGAGATAGCCACGCTTGATCCCCAAGTAAATAGCCATGCCCTGAGGAGCCCGCCAGCTAGAAAGCGGGCATGGGCCGCATCATGGCCTGATGGGCAAATGTCCGGCCTGGCGGGTCAACTTCCGGCCCGCTGGTGTAACCCGGTACATGGCACTGTCATTCTTGTTTCCCTTTTTTTCTCATCTTGCTCGACATATCTTTCACAACGATGCCAAATGGGGCACATAGTCATTTTTCGAGCAGCTTCGGGCATTGGCCATCGCCTGATCAGGTTGATCAATAGCACTCCACTCCCCACATGCACCGTGCCACTATTGCCACACCGCTGATAATCTCGCCTCCAGCAATGTGTGTCGTTGGAGATAGTTCGACTATGCATGGCTCGCTACACATGGTCCTTCTCAGCTCTGGGTTATCTCAGCAATAGAGCAAGAGAATCACATAGTGGCACCCCTTAAAGTGCCTTTTCTCACCTCTTTGATTGCTTGCCTTGTCGCTGTTAGACTGTTACCATTACCGAAGAGAACCAAACAAAATGAGCAATAGTCTCAATAGAGACACAACACGTTGTAACCTAATTACATTATCATTTGTGTTAACAATGCCCTAACCAAACACTTCCTTAGTTTCAATAACAAGCATCCAAGTAATACAGCTGATCTTTGCTAGATTGGTCAACATCCTAAGTTGTGTGTGTATTGTACGTTGTGTTCTCTTCTGGTTTGGTAAAACAAAATATCAGGTTTTACAACTTAAATTTGGGATCACCATATATATGCCCCTGGATTCATGTGAAGACGATGCCAACATGCGACACCCCAATGGATAGCATCATCCCTTACAAGGTTGAGACTAACCTTGCTAAATATCTTGTGTCTGGGGCTAGGATTTACTTGAATTAGTTGTTAGACAATTATGCACCTTGATCAACATTAATACAAGCACCATTTACACTAACGCTGTGTTTGGATGTCTGTATTGGGCTGTCGAATTGGATTTGGTATTGGGCCGCTCTCAATACAGGTGTTCCGATGTACTCTGAAATATCACACCAAAACTGTAACGAATACACAGGCATTACAGCTCGCAGGCAAACTATCATCCCAACGATTCGGAGCCCTCTCGCTCCGATTTCGGTCGAATTGGCTCTTCCGCAAAACATAGCGGTTAAGGATGATATGTTTCGTCCCACGACCATGAACAGAGAAAATGGGAGGAAACGAGCCCTCTCGCTCCGATTTTGGTTGAATTGGCTCTTCCGCAAAACATAGCGGTTAAGGATGATATGTTTCGTCCCACGACCGCGAACAGAGAAAAGGGGAGGAAACGAGGACAGGAGAGAACACAGCGAGGCGGTCGACGGCGGCGCCCAGCTAGATCAACCACGACAACGCGGGTATCTTCGGCAAGCCGTCCCTTCCCTTCCTCCTCCGTTGTCGTCCCTTCCTCTCCTCGCCACAGTTCGATCTTGTCCTCCCTGGCCCTGGCCCTGGCCCCATGCCGCCAGGTCCCATCTGAGCTCAAGCCCGTTGCTGCATCCCCTCTGGCACCTCCAAGGGGGAGCTGATGCACTGGTTCACCGATATTCAAGGAGCCATTGGATGTTGAGATCGATGTGGTTCATGCACTGTTGGGCTCCTCCGGCTATCCAGCTCCGCACCTCCTGCGAAGCGCACGCCGTCTGCCCGGAAGACCAGGGGCCAGCTGCCAGGAGGACCAAGGGCCGCTGCCCGCATGGCGTGGCGTGTTGTCGGGGAACCAGCCCTCTTCTGTATCTCAAGAAGCTTTGGCTCGACAGGAACGAGCCCTGTTCTGTATCTCTGTTCTTCAGGTTCAGTTGTTGTTCTTTCGTCAGTACTATGTTTCCGTCAAAATCTGCGTGCTTATGTTTCGCCTTTATAGAACACTTCCAAGTGTGTTTGCCATATAGTTAATGGATAATTGCAACCGCGGGATTTTCAATCGGAATGTCATAGGGCTAAACAATCCAGCGCGCCACAAGGTTGAACCTGAACCTATCTATTGTTTTGTCAAATTTGGAACTATGTCATGTTTAACTTGAAGCTATCTGAACTATTGTGTTGTTAAATTTGGTAAAAGAAATCCTATATAATCATCCAATTATAGTCACACATTGTAAACAAAATTGTTTTGATGCATACATATGTTGCTATGCAATTCCATAGTTTGCCATCCAAACATGATTCCGTACTGAAACCTCAGTATGATTCCGTGAGCCAATTCAGTTAACACCCAAATAACCGAATTCGTATTCATGTCCATTACAATTTCATGTGAGCCAATTCAGTTAACACCCAAATAACCGAATTCGTATTCATGTCCATTACAATTTCATGGCTGAACTGGAAATGAAACCAATTCAATATGGAGGCCTCCAATACAGCCATCCAAACAACAACAACAACAAAGCCTTTAGTCCCAAACAAGCTTGGCGATGGACAGACGGCATTGTTCTGGGATGACCGATGGCTCAACGGCCAGTCCGTGCGGGAGCTCGCGCCGGCACTCTACCAATGCATTCCCAAACGGCGACGCAAGTTGACAACGGTGGCCGCAGGCCTAGCGGGCAATGCTTGGGCTCGCGACATTCAAGGAGTGATAGGGATCCACGAGATTGGCCAATATCTCAGACTGTGGCAGGCCGTGCAGCAGATCAGCCTATCAAACCGGCCCGACCGAATGCTCTGGAGATGGACGGCTAGCGGCAACTACACGGCACGGTCATGCTACGGCGCAACCTTCCATGGATCCATGAAATGCCCCTCCTGGAAGCTTACCTGGAAGAGCTAGGCACCGCACCGTGTACATTTCTTTCACTGGTTGGCCAGCCAGGACCGGTGCTGGACGGAAGAGACTAGCCCGTCGCGGCCTACAGCACCATCCACGATGCCTCCTCTGTGATCAGGCCCCAGAGTCAATGTGGCACCTGCTCCTGGAATGCCCGTTTACGCAGCAGGTCTGGCACGACGTGCTGGCTTGGGCGAGGATACCTTCTCAACCGCCAAGCAATGAGCCCACCCTCACGGACTGGTGGCAACGAATGAAAGGGCAGACCCCACATGCGCTATGGAAAGGCCTGCAATCTATCGCCATGCTCGTCCCTTGGATGATTTGGAAACAACGCAACGAGTGCGTCTTCAACAATGCGCGCCCCTCGGTTACCGCACTCGTAGATAGAATTAAGGCCGAAGCCAAATGTTGGGCACAAGCTGGCGCTTTGGGTCTCAGGGTAGTCCTCCCCACCAACTGGGATGTCCACTGATAGGTTGCCAATCCATGTAGCCACCACCTCCTAGGAGGATTGTATCTTCTCATCTTTTCAATGAAATGAAACGCAAAGAGTCCTTTGCGTTTTCTCGAAAAAAATGGTAAGAACACTTCAAAAATATTGCTACTAACTAAAGAAAAGAGGGGTGCCACACTGATGGTTTTAACTAAAGAATAAAGAACATATTCTGCGGAAACAAAGCTCTTAGCTATTGATGAATATTTCTTTCTTAGGTAGGCGCCCTTTTATAGATTACCCGGAGGTATACACATTTACACATTAGGGGTATTTTCAATATAAATTGGGGTCTCAAATGGCCGCCGGTTCTGAAAAAACTAATGTCTTGGTTATTATACCATGTATTGGGTTTTTTTTCCTTGCACTGCAAAAGAAATCAATAATATTTCCTGCCACAAAAATATTAATTGATGTTCACCCTTCCATATCAGATATCAATGAGTAGTAACCTGAACTGGGGTAAGCCGACGCTAGAGACTTGTAATAGAGCTGGTGATGACACATCAAAGTCTGTTGATAGAATAGATCCTTGCATCTTCTTTATAAAAAATATGGCCTTGGTTGGATCTTCCAAGCAAGTTTCCACATTCGAGACTATGCAAGGAAAATTTGCCAAGCTGAGATTGGCAACAATTACAGCCTAATATCGAGAACACTGCTAAAACCTCCAGCAAAATGGTAAAAACACTTTAGAAATACTGCTACTAACTAAAGAATAAAAAGAAGTAATCTGAACTAGGGTAAGCCAACACTATAGACTACTAAAAGAGTTGCTGATGACACATCAAAGCATGTTGATAGAACAGAATCTTGCTTTTTTTTATCGAAAGTGTGGCCTTGGTTGGATCCTCCGAGCATGTTTCCATATTCGAGACCAAGGAAATTTTACGTTGCTCAGACTGGCAATAATTACAGCCTAATATCGAGAAAACCACTAAAACCTCCAGCAAAATGGTAGAAACACTTTTAAAATACTGCTACTAACTAAACAAATGTTAAAAGCGGGGGTGCCACAATGATGGTTTTAACTAAAGAATAAAGAGCAGTGACCTGAACTGGGGTAAGCCGACGCTAGAGACTTGTAATAGAGCTGCTGATGACACATCAAAGCCTGTTGATAGAATAGAATCGTGCGTCTTCTTTATCAAAAATGTGGCCTTGGTTGGATCCTCCGAGCAAGTTTCAATATTAGGACTAAGCAAGGAAAATTTACCAAGCTCAGGCTGGCAACAATTACAGCCTAATATCATGAACACCGCAAAAACCTCCAGT
The DNA here is from genome assembly GCF_003073215.2 of Triticum urartu. Lineage (NCBI taxonomy): Eukaryota > Viridiplantae > Streptophyta > Magnoliopsida > Poales > Poaceae > Triticum > Triticum urartu. The sequence continues at coordinate 8,261 of NW_024116648.1, forward strand.
AAAATGGTAGAAACACTTCAAAAATACTGCTACTAACTAAAAGAATGTTAAAAAGGAGGAGTGCCACAGTGATGGTATTAACTAAGGAGTAAGGAGCAGTAAGAACATGATGTTTAGTACAATTACCTTTAAATAGACCGAACAATGTAAAATCTTTGGTCTTCAACCCATGGCCTTCATGCCCATTGATGCTGCAACATTACGATCAGGGACAAGTCAATATAAAGAGTGTAAGAAATCCTCCCAAAAGTTAAGACGGAAACAGATGTGATTACATAAGTACCATGCATTCCTATTTTGTAGTTATCAGAACATCAGTGTTGATGTTTATCATCTCGTAAGGTGCCAAAGGACATCAAATTTTATTCTTGACTGCTTCTTTTCATCATTAGAAGCTGAAATCAAAAATACATTTCCTGGCAACCAAAAGAAGAGAAGTAGTGACAGCTTAGATCTGCTAGGGATATATACGTGATCAATTTCGAATATTCTAACCAACATTCTATGAGGTGTCCAAGTTGCAAATTCACACTCCCAAACTTTGCAAGGCTGAGAGAGGGGTAACTACCAAGCATCACCCTATGCTGATCAAAGAACAGCAGCATATGCTATTCGTACAGTAGGTTTGCAACGAGCAGAAGTTATGGTAAAGGGCGCTGGTAGTGGAAGAGATGCCACATTACGAGCCATTGCTAAAAGTGGTGTGGGATTAAGTTGTATACGTGATGTAACACCTATGCCACATAATGGATGTCAACCACCTAAAAAAAGAAGAATTAACCCACTTTCAACTTTCAGGATAAATAAACAATTCAATGATAAAACAATAATACTACTCTATTATGGTTTGAGAAGAGGCAGCAGGATTCAGTCAAACACTACAGTGGAAGTCTGTTGAATCAGATGTGGACTTCCAATTTTGTTGCATATTTATGTCTACATTTGTTCCAATCTAGCGTATACTAATAATAGCTCTAATATAGTCCCATCTTGTCACCAAGGATGACACTTTTACTGATATAAAATCTATAGCGTCAGAAGTTAACAAAAAAGCAAATTCAAAGAACGACCCTGGAGACATACCACATGAAACCTACAGTCAACTAAAACAAAAATTCATGATCGACACCCTTGCTCTTCTCAGTAGACTTGCTCCTGGACTAAATCTTGATGAAGAATTTAATCTGAGATTGGAACACCAAGATATCAGACTTATTTCTCCCATGTACATCCATCATATGGAAGCCCATTCCATTTTCCCTTTGACCTGTAGAGTTTATTCTGTTCATGTCAAACATCAGTCAACCTTTGCTAACTGAAAATCCATGGATATACAGGATGAAGACAAGTGCCACACTCAGATGACCAAGACCACTTAAAATTGAATGATTATTATAGAAGGAAAAAACAATTATGGTGATAATTTGATCAGAAGATTGGATGACTTGCACCAAGTGTTGAGGTATCAAAATTTATCGAAATTGCAGAATGGCGTGTTTATTCATTGATAAGATATGGTTCTACGGTACTTCTTGATGCAAATGAATTCAATGCAAAGCACTGATGTAAGCCATCTAGAAATGTTAGGTGGATGAAATGGGTGACAATATTAGACATCAACATTTGAGTCATTCGTAACCAGATTGCATCCTAACAGATCAGATGATGCAGTGGAAGAGCATGACTAAGAAGAAAGGGATACAGAAGCTGCCACAAAGACAATCAAACTGGAAATAAGAATATATCAGTCAGTACTTCACTCACAACTGGACACCTATAGTCCTCGACTCTGAATGGGAACATGTTATGAGTTGTCCAAATCTGATGTGTTTTGCTCTGAATTATGGATATTCGACATGAATGTGTTCATCAGTCCTACTCCTGGACAACTTGGGTTATGCAAACATGTTTCCAGTGCAGTAGTATAGTATTTGTAGCAAGTACACTCAACGACATTATATGACTAGCTGTTGACTAATGACTAGTCACAAAGAGTCGTTTAGTCGGTACCCCAGCAACTGGAATATATTTAAACGGATTAGCCGCGACGAGTCATCTAGTCGGTACCCCAGCAACTGGAATATATTTAAACCCGTAAACACTGATTTCTGTTCTCTATGCCACTTCACAAAAGCCATTAATCCAACAATAAGGTTCCAAAAAAGATATAGCAGCTATCACAGAAGCTATTCCTAGTGACGTTTCAATATTAAAAAAAAAACATAAGAGATAAGACAAGTATGGAATAAGAAAAAGAAATTAATGTGTGTCCAACTCCAAATAGTCTGAGGGAGGTACCGCATGTTAACGCAAAATAAATCTGGATGTCTTCTTGATAGGAGCTTGTTTCACCATTCCTTCTAAATTTGAACAGAATTAGACAGCTGAGGTGTCAAATTCCTGTGCGCCCAAATCAACTCTAGTCTTGATTCCTAAGTAAGTTTATGGCATCCTATGAATCTTTGCAGAATCTTATTCAGCAGCATGCATACAGGGCAGAAGTAGAATGATTATGGCTATTTTGGATCTTTTTATAAAATACACAATTAGCAAATATGTACATCCAGCAAAAGCTAAATACGTATGTACATTACAACACATATAGTATAGCCCAAATGCCAAAGGTATAACGAGAAATATAACATGTGTACATTGTAAACAAGTTATGGAAATAAAAGCCCAAAGGAGAAGGTGTGAAAGAAAATAGGCAAAGTTTCACCATGTCCAAGGTTAGCTTGACAGCATATCTATAGAAGCAGGCAAAGAGCAACTACAGCATACTGCCAGTGTCATGCTAATATTAATGTGACCGCCAAATGTTCTACCACTCACTGTCATTTCGCGAATTCCGTACTTCATGGACAACTAAACATCGAAACAAGCGCAATGCGCATTTATCTGTTCAGTAAAGTGGCACAGTCGAGATTACTACATTGAAAACCATAGAAACCATTTGATCTATCTTGAGAGTCCACTTGCGCATGCATATAAATCACAGCCTTATTCAAACAGGTTGTATGTAGGATTGCATAGCCAAGATACAGTGGAAGTTGCAACAATGAACACTAGGAACCCTTTGATTTAACTTGGGAGTCCCCTTAGGTATGCACGTAAATTAGTACCCCCTCCGTTTCAAATTACCTCATATATTCGATCTTGTTAGGATAAACCTTTGACCAGCAATTAAAGAAGTACTTTGAAATATGAACGTAATGGCAAGTGAATGAATTACAGCATTACTCAGACAAACTGCTAGAGAAGACTGGACCCAATGATAAGCGCCAACTGTTTCAACCATTACATATTTCACAAAGCATTTATAAGAACATATTGCTTCTCTTTGAATGAAAACTAGAGCATTACTCAGACAAATTGCTAGAAGACTGGACTCAATGATATGTGTTACAGCTATTACATATTTCACAAATCATTTATAAAAACATATTGCTTCTCTGCGAGTGAAAACTAGAAAGCTCCACACAGCAATCAAGCATAGATAACACCAACAGCTAAAACAAAAATACCAGAACTTATGGGCGAGCCATGGTATGAAGCTAATCGCTGAATCAGTACACGAGGTTCACCTCCATGCCATTGGAATCTCCCCAACATCGATTTAATTCCTTCCCAGGGGGAGTGACCGGCATGAGTATGTCTCCCTGAAATCAGACTTATTGGAAGAAGTGAAAATTGACGCATACACTTTCTTGTTTGCATGAGCCGGTGCATGATCTGCAGCCTTAAACCGCTTTGCTGGGGCAGCCTCCCCTTTCTTCCCATTCTCCAACTTCTCAGCATCTGCAACCGCAGCAACAGCATGCTTACTCCCACTGAGCCCATTCGCCAGCTTCTTATCCTTCTTCTCCTTGAGCTTCCCTCTCTCCTCCTCCATCCTCTGCCTCAACACTTCCACCTCCTCCTCGGTCCCATTGATGGGCATCTTGTCCGCCTCATCGAACTCCTTATGGCAGACCAAACACGAGGACGACTTCACCTCCTTGAGAGCCTTCACGCTCAGAACGTGGCCGCATCCACGGAGCGCGAGGAACTGGGACTTGCCGTTGAACTCGAACCCAGTGACTGGGCACTGGAAACGGACCTCCTGGTCCGCCGCGTTGGGCTTGGGGTGCAGGTGGATGGGGATCATGTCCTTGAGCCCACGGATGTGCGAGAGCGCCTTGGGCAGGCGCTTGTGGATGAGCGCCTCGACGAGGGCCTCCTTGTTGAACAGGTTGCCGAGGCGATCCACGACGGCGGGCGCGGCAAGGGGGGCCCCCGAGAGCGCGCAGCAGGTGAAGCGGGAGAGGCGGGCCTCGTTGGGGTCGGCCTTGTCGGGCTTCTTCGCGAGGTACATGGAGAG
>NW_024116649.1:0-15105 GCF_003073215.2 Triticum urartu
GGGGCACCGAAAAATTAATTGCTCACATCAAATCCGGTGAAAAATCTACATTCATGCATTTATGTGATTAAAATCCAACAGAAAAAGGTAATCAAACTTATGCCATGCTCTTCAAAGCAGAGCATATGACCATTGGTAATTCCACACCAATCAAACTTAGATGTAGACGCGGGTGCTGGATAGGTTGAAACTTACACATAGTCTCGTACCACACCGAAAGTGCTACAAATCCGATCCATGACGAAGTACACAAAAGAGCAAGCATATATGAGCTGCTCCCAAGTTCAACATGGCATCTATGTCTATGTATAAATAGTCCATGCCACGCCTGTGGAACGTGATGACAACAAGATCATTTTCCTTCAGTTCAAGCTGACCGACACACTTCGGAAAACCTCCTTGTATGACGAGTCTGCCATCGTTTGCCTTTTTGAATGAAGCCGCTACAAGGGCTCCTGTATCGTCATGCAGCAGAATACTCCCTGAATTATCCATATGGCCCGTTTTGCTTTCAATAAGATCAACAGCCTTCTTCGGAAGCCTCTTTCAAATACAAACAACGACATTCAGAGATGAGTGGTCAGCCATTTACTAAATTTGACTTACGAAACAACTTTTTGTTTTGTCAAGATAATAGAGATACGTTTACTAACCATGTAGCCACCTCTAATGTCAACACCAGTCATCTTGTGTACAAAGATGCAACATATATCTTCCAAGGGGGTGAAAGCACGTCTGATCATCTTTCTCATCTCTGGAAATTCCAACCGTATCCCCCTAGTGTACACACACTGGTCGACGAGCTCGCGATGCACAAGGGATAAGCCATTCAGAGCTGCCAAAACCACAAGTTTTATAAGCCATGACGAATAATTCAGAGAATTTAAAATACTCAGTAAAGAGTGATAACTCAGACTCGCAGATTTGATGCCTTAAACTTACCGATATAAGGAAGTGGGGTTTGCCTTATGCCACCCATCTCAACTTCCACGAAAAATCTTCCATCACCGCGAGTAAGGCATATATACACCATGTCACCAGGCCGCACTGCGTACTCGTCAAGAAACCTCTGCCAGCCAGGTCCATGAATCCTGGTCCGAATAGCCCCATGATCGATCATGACTTCATACTCCAGTTGTTCTCTGGTTACAAAGATTGGCGCACCCACGGGCTTATTCTCTCTGGCCACAACGGATTGCACATGTTCAATATATGCGCCGAGCACTTGCCTGTTGCAGCATGGAACAAACTGCAAAAGTTGTGACCCAAAGATGGCAGTTGGTCAAGCATATCATAAATCGCTCAAATTGTTGAAAATATCAGAGAATTGACTCTTGGAAGAATTTGGCACATAGGGCCCGCAATACTTGTTTCCGATATGGTACTGCTTGCGAATTCCATTCGGCCCCATCCAGGATGTTATAAACTTTGCTAACACTGATATTATTGCTATAGGGAGATTCTTGATGAAGTCGAATGCAATAGGGTCTATGGTATCATGTGAATTCCACTGAATTTTGTATACCTTGATTCAAACACCAAAGTACTCCCCAGGTCAAATAATATAGGAGTGTTTTTTGACACTAATGTGGTATTAAAAGAAACGTTCTTTATTATGGAACGAATGGAGTAAACAAGATTTTCAGAACAGTCTTCTTGAACACATGTAAAGCTTCAGGCCGATTCATACAGTACTCCACAAAAACACATAATTTTTATTGTGTCGACGAATTATTACCTGTTCTTCCATCCAGGCACAACTATGAGGTTTTCAGAATCAGGAGCAGGTACATGTGGATTACAAACAGGGCCGTAAGCACATGAATTAGCGCCCCTCAATGTAGCCGGAGGCGTTATTAATCCGGTGTGCACACTGCACAAATGAGACCAGATTATTTGAGGACATGAATGAGCTTAAACATGAGAACTGACATACAACTGATTTAGCTCCGAAACAAGATAAATCATACTTGGGGTCTGCCGTCGCATCTCGGATATGCGCATCTTCCGGGATTCTCGAGCGCTCCCTTCATTACCGGACTGCCTGAGAAGATTGGATTGCCGGCGGCGGAGTTGGATCTGTGGCCCGGCACAAAATCCATATTGGAAGGGGATTCATAACCTCGCAGGGGAAATATAGCTCAATTGGAGCCCACCCCAGACGAGCAAAGCGAACAGTATTGCAGGTTGATTGATTATTAATTGGTACCTATCGCCGTCCGCCGGAGTGATTTCCAGTCGGCTCCGCGCCGGCGCCATGGAATCGCCTCCTTGCACTCCGTCCATTGAACGATAAGTCAAGGAACGAGCAGGGTGGTGTGTATAGTGAGTCGTGAGTCGAAGTCACGGGTGCGCGTCGGTACATAGGAGGAGGTGGAGGACAAAATTCTGCAGAACCTACGATGGAGCAGTACCCCTATGACATCAATGACCGTAACAGCCATCTGCCACGGTAACGTGTGCACTAAAATGGGATTCCGTGACGGGCATCTTGAGGTACAGAGCGATGATTCAACCGCTACGATAGCGCGGCCCCGACGCAGCTGCTCTAAAAATCCGCGTCCCCTCTACCATCCTGGCGAGTCGCACGGCTCCAACCCTCTCCCGCCCTCATCTCGTGCTCCCCATCCCTTCATCCTCTTCTGCTGCACAAATACCAGCGAGATCCTCGCGGAGCACATCGATATCGTCGTCAACCTCGCGGAGCTTGATCTGGAGATCATGGCCTCTCACGGCCTCCTCCTGGTCCACAGATACTCCCAACTCTCAAGTGGCGGCATTGAAAAAAGGCATGTTTTTTTGTGCTCGAACTTCTTGTTTGTCCCCTTTGATTGTTGCTGGATGTGTGAGTTTGTGGTTGTTCGGGCTTGAGAGGCCGTCAAGCTGCAAAAAGAGTAGTAGCCAGATTACCGTACTAATTTTCATAGATTACTTACCAGGACCTTGACGAATCCAATTCTTTCTAGTTTGTCTGCTGATGTATATGTTATCTTTTTTGTTCCTAGCTGCAGCCCTCTGAATGTAATGTTATTGTTCTTAATTTCCCCCTCGCCTGCTCCCTGATCCGGGCCTGCTCCTAATCAAATTTTTTTTGTTTGGTTTCCTGTGTGATGCATTTTGGATTTGACGATGCAGGTGACTAGCCTTAGATGTGGTCTGATGTCCCAAGCTTCTGCCTCGAGGTCGCCATGCTTCACCAAGAATCATGACGGTGCTGCCTTGTGCTCGCCATGCGCAGAACTGCCTTCTGCTGTTCTTGCTTCTTCCCTATGATTTTTTAGTTGGTTGTCTTGAAGAGGGAACGACAAGCTGCAGCGGCCAGAGTAGTAGGAGCAACAGCTTCAACTCCCACGGCACGGTCTACATTTTTCTGCACTGATGTATTTGTTATGGTCCAACTGAATTAGTTTTGACTGAATCTTACTCTCTGCAGTCTGAGAATTGTTCTCTAGTCAAACTGCACGTCAACTGTTTGATGGAATGCCAGAAAAGAATGCACGGTCTTTTTCCTGGCTAAATTTTACTCTGAATTTTACGCTCTGGTAGAAATCAGTTCCTTTCCGAGAAAATGAAAAGCTTAGCTCCTGGCTGGATGGCTTCTACTACAGCGCACAAAGCTTGTTGACTGCGGTGCTACCAGTCTAATAGACCTAGCTTATTTACTAAGTACAGTATTTCGCTTTAAGCTACTCAAATGAAAAGTTTCTGCATAGTAAGACATGTGAATAGAGAAAATGTTAAAAAATACATTAGCTACTAAGTACTGTACGTATTTTAGGTAAGCAAGTAACTTGATGAAACGGACGAGGAAGTTCTGCACGGAGAGCATGGACACGCCAACGGCCGCTCTCTGAATATAGGCGAATTCGGCGAGGATGGCTTCCTTCCCTACGTCTGAGATGGTGAGTGCGGTGGCTCGGAGGCGATTCCCTCGTCCGACCATGGCCTGTGTGGACTCAATAACGCGGTGGGGCATGAACAGGCGGTTGTTTGGGTAGGAGGTAAACGACATGGGGGAGCACACGTTCTCCATGGATGGTGTGGGTTGTGTTGGTTTCTAGCACCGCAACGTTTTTCACCCAAGGCTGATGTGTGCTTTGGTAGCTCCCAGCTAGTACTCCCTCTGTAAACTAATATAAAAGCCTTTAGATCACTATTTTAATGTTCTAAATACTCTTATATTAGTTTACGGAGGGAGTACTTGGTTAAAACAAATGCGTCACACACACAGGCTGCTGCCCGCTACAGTCTGACGGCGTGCAACACCCATGGTTACACTAAAGCCGTGAAACCAGGGCACGCGGTCCCATGCGTTGGTGTATGAACAGGACGTACAGGGGCGGCAGTACGTGTCAGACAGACTCAAAATGGGTACGGCGCGCTTGACAATGACACACGGATACGATTCTGAACCTGACCATTTGTGGTATAATACATTTTGACCTAGAATCAGGAGGAATCACAGGTGGCCAGTGGAGATCTTGTATCCGTATCGCACGCTCATGCATCTTCTTTTCACCAGTAAACGGTGCAGCAACGATCGCAGCTGTTCAGTGAACAGATGCACATATATATGTGGATAACCAAAAATAACATCAACGTAATTAACTAACAACAACATCCTTTTTTTGCAGGGATAGCAACATCATCTATAGATGCCAAGTACTGCTTCTGACAACCACAGATCGCTGAAAGCACCTACAGACAGGCGCCTCAACACGTCCTCCGCCGCTTCCTGACAATGGTGGGTTGGATGCATGGCGGCTCCGGGGGAAGATTGCTAAAGCATTCCGGATCGCAATCGAGCTGTTGGAACACGAGGCGGCGGCGAAGGCAAGGAGGCACGCCAAGGAGAAGGAGCACTTGCTCCGGAGGGCTAGCCGGCGTGCTGATGGACCTGTCGGACGACGCGTAAGACGTCAGTGATGAATCAAGCTCTGACGACGACGACGACGACCCTCCGGCGGATGACGCCTATACCGACAGCCAGAGCAGCACTGTCGACCGCAATGGGAAGGGGTCGATGAGAAAATGGTGATTTCCTCCATCCTTTTTCCGTATAATTTAGTTATTTTTTCTTATGTCTAAGTATTGTCCGATCTATGGAAACTGTTTATTTTGGTTGTTCGATGATCCTATCTGTGAATTATGCCTGACTTCAGTAGGTTTGTTGCTCGGGCGTTGATCTACGTAGATTAAATTCCGTACGTTGTATGGTTATGAGGGACATAATTTATGAGACACAGCCACGGACGCACCAATATGAGGAGTGCTGGATTTGGTGACCGCGCTTGTATATGCTCTTATTGGTAAAATCATCGAGCAAACACGCAAACAAATAGAATGGTAGATCAAGATCAACTGACTAACACGTGCGAGGCAAAGGCGACAAAGACTACCACCAAGAAAAGAGCGACATGCCGATGGAAACGCCAACTACGGTCATGCTGTTGTTCAGAAAATATTGTACCCTCCCACTCTAGCTTTTTTTTGCTTTGTGCGCGTTGGTCTACATGATAGAGAACTAGAGAGCAAGTGGGTGTTAAGTAGATAGAGAGAGCGATAGAAAGCGGATTGTTATCGGGTGGGAGAGCGGTATATGGTACAACTTCATTGTTGGATTTCACGCGAACCTCATCTTACATTGTCGGAACAATGCACACCCACCCGAGGGCGCCCTTTTTTGTGCACGAGAACCTTCTCCATAAGGTGGATGTTGCACCCACCAACAATATTCGACACCGTATAAGTTTTTTACGATGCGTGCACGTTAAATCCGATGTTAAAGGACTAGAGAGGGAGGGAGGGAGGGAGAGAGATCACTGCAATGCTTACATTACACAAGAACCTTCGTCTTACATTGATGGAACCATGCATACCCACCAGAGGGCACATTTTTTTTGCGCACGAGAACCTTCTCCATAAGGTGGTCGTTGCACCCATCGACAACTTTCGACGCCGTATGAATTTTCCATGATGTGTGCGCGTTAAATCCGATGTTAAACGACTAGAGAGAGAGAGAGATATCACTGCAAGGCTTACATTACACAAGAACCTCCGTCTTACATTGATGGAACCATGCATACCACCCGAGGGCACCTTTTTTGCGCACGAGAACCTTCTTCATAAGGTGGTCGTTGCACCCACTGACAATGTTCGACGCCATATGACTTTTTTTACGATGTGTGCCCGTTAAATCCGATATTAAAGGACTAGATAGAGAGGGGAGGGGGGAGACAACTAAATATAGCATCACCATAAAACTTATATTACACAAGAACCACCATTTTACATTGTCGGAACCATGCATACCCGCACACGGGGCACCCTCTTGCATGTGAACGCGAACCTTTCATATACTGATGACGTTGCAACTACTGTACTTTCCACACCATGCATTTTTTCTGGACGACGATGTTGTGTTGTAATGCCATGTCAGTTTCTAATTGATTACATAACCCATTCACAACGTGTCATCACATTGTTAGATTACACATAACCTCCATTTTACATAGTCAGAACTACTTCATCGTTAGATTTTACACGAACATCCATTTTATATTACTAGAACCATGCTTACCCCCGACTGAGGGAACCTTTTCTTTTGCACACGAGAACCTTTCTTGAAGGTGTTGTCGCGGGTACTCACAGTAGTCGGGTTGCTCCGGGGCAAAATTGATGAGTTTTTCTAATAAAAAATGAAATTGTTGACTCGTTAGCCACTATCTACATAACCGAGTTATTGGGAAAGCGCCACGTGACCATTATGAAGGTGTCAGTCATATTTGAAAAGAGTTCGTGATGCACAAAAATAAGTCCATCCTGTTCAATACCGGATCCATAAGATGTGCACATCTTCTCTCTCTGTTGTAGTCATATAGATTAGCACACGAATCAAATGAAGACTGAGAGGGGGGGGGGGGGATTTAGACTGACTATGTGAGTGTGTGTGTGAGAGAGGGAGGTGAATGAGACTGATAGAGTGTGCATGTGTGTGTCTGTGTGTGAGAGAGAGGGGTGGTTGATGTAGACAATCTTATACATAGAGCTATTGATATGCATATGCATAGAGAAATAAATTTATGAGTTTTTCGGTGCAAAGAAATAAAATTGTTGATTCTGTGGCCATGTTCTACATACCACAATTATTGAGAAAGCGCCAAGTGACTGTGACAAAGGTGTCGGTCATATTCAAAAAGAATTCATGATATGCAAAAATAAAGTTCACCCTACTCAACACGAGATCCACAAGACACACGTATTTTTCCTCAGTTCGCCCTACTCAAGACGCATCAAAGTCTTATTCCTCGATGCGAGCACTGGTCGCACCTGCTCCAACTTTCTACTTGGCAGAAATGCAGGCAGCCTCTGTCTAGCAACGGCAGGCGAATTCTAGGAAATCCAATATTCGTGGGAACAAAGAGCTAAATACGAGGCAGCCTCTGTCTAGCAACGGCACGTCACGGCAGCCGTGTCCAGTCGTTGCCTGCCGCTCCGCCTCCTCCTGCGCGGTTGCGGCGGGGCAACAACGCAGGCCCGTCAATACAGGCGTAGCGGCAGTGCGGCGACGACGCCGACTCCTACTTCATGCGACATCCGATTTGGATGCCATGGGGACACGGGCTCCTCCTGGATGATGGTGTCTTTGATCTGGACGCCGTCGTGGCTGCATTTGCACGGTAGGGGACGCAGGCTCCTCCTTCACCTGTTGGAGTGGGGACGCCGGCTCCCACTTCCCATGGTAGCGCAGTAGGGACGGTGGCTCCGTCATTATCTCCGTTTGACAGGTGAATTCCCCGACCGTTAGAGTGGCCTCCGAGAGGAGGCGTAGTTGTTGTGGCGGTCGCTGCTCTTGGGGAGGGGGAGTCTGGTCCTCCTCGCCGGAGGAGATGACGATATCCTCCTTGCCGAAGGAGCCAACCGCCGTACATGTGGAGGGGCCCATAGAGCTTTCACCTTCTCCGCCTGCTGGGGATTCTCTGGGAGGAGTAGGGGCTCAGAGAGGATGAAGTGTGGATGTGCATCGCCAGCGCACGACTTAAATAGCTGCTTCCAGGCCATCAGAAGGGCCGGTCAACCCGCTTTAATGCGGCGCAACCATGCTTTTAAATAGCGTGCTATAGCGTTTAGAAGAGGTCATGCGCTATGGGTATTTGGTCAAAACTTATGAACAAATATTTTAAATAGCGTGCTATAGCATCGCTATAGCGTTTAGAAGAGGTATGCCGCTAAGACCCTTAGTGCGCTATTTAAAACTATTGGCGCAGTGGCTGGAGTTGGTTTCTCGCGACGCGGCCGGGTGTGGTGCGGAGAGGAGATGGAGAGCGGAGGAGGGTGGATGGATGCGGTTATGTTGCCGGCCTGGGGTTTAAATAGTGGGCGGAGGGCTGGCCGGGCGGTGAGGTCCTTAATGGTGGGTGGTAGAGGAACGCATGGGTGGTGTCATAGTAGGTTCCTCGGCAATCATGTACGTTTAATGGAGGGAGACAGATGGAATGATGCCGTTTGAATGCAGAGAGAAGTTGCGTGCGCCAGGAAGTGGCACATCCGGTGCTCTCGGTCGGCGCACCGCATCATTGCCGGCTCAAGTAAGAGGTCATGTCCGTCCTGGGCCGACATGAATGCGGTGTTGACGCTGTGTAGCGGTGCTGACCACCGTCTGCCGGCGCACCGCTTCAATGCCGGCTCGAGTAAGTGCTCGTGTTCGTTCTTGGCCGACATGAATGTGGTGTTGATTTTGTGTAGCTGTGCTGACCACCAACGTGCGGATAAGCATGCGGCCATTGGAGAGGGTTTTAGATGGGCCACGGTTGCCCGACGTGGTCGTGGCAGCAGTCCGGACGCCCGCAGTGCCAACCTCACTTTATTTTTAGTTTGCAGAAAAAAAAGTGTGTCCAGACCGTCGAACAGACCGATGAAGAACCATGTTCAATGAAAAAACATGTTCGTACCACGCCATCCAAACGGTTGGGGCGGTTCGAGGATTCGCGTGAAGATGCCCTAATAAAAAAGACCCTATCCAATTCTACGGTAGGGTTTTAGTTTTTACCGTGATGGGTGTCAGAATAGACACGAGATTTACTGAAACAAAGTCAATGCTCACCCCCCGAAACAAGACGCCCGGCCCGTGGCTCATGGAATCCGGGGTTCAGAGTTTGTCTGTCATCGTTTTTGTCGGCCCTCCTTGAAAGTTATTGCGCAGACAGCAAGGGGCGGCCGGTGATCGCACTCACGCAGCGGCTAAAGCCAAGCGCGACCACTCTTGTGAAAGCCAAGCAGACCATTCGATGTCTGCTCCCCAAATACAAGAGGTTTAAGCGCAGCCGGAAGATCGACAAACACGTTTGTTCATAGGGCGGCGGCACACAGAAATCTAATGCTCGCAGGACATTAGCGAAGTGCCTGTCGGCACTGTTCGGAGCAGAAGATGATTGCTCGTGGGCGGCTACGGCCAAGTCCCTCCGACGGATATCCATTTGCCTCTCTTTGTACTGTATAAAAAGAGCAGTTTGGTCAGCAACAAAAATACATCGCATGCTTACTGACAAAAACGAACCAGAAGGGGTGGAACTTGTCATATATGCAATGGAGAAAGTGGTGAGTAATGTCGTTGTAGTTTGTCCACTGAAAAACAAGACATGCCAACATTGTTGTTCAGAGGTAGACACGCAGCAATCACCCCCAAACTGACCAAATGCATACATAGTTTTTGTCTGCCACACACCTTAAGGAGTACACCTGTACGTGCATGAGGGAATCCCGCCTCCTAATAGAGCCATTAACTATTACGTAGTCACCATTGCTGCTTGTGTTTTATAAAGTGATTTTTTTCAGAGGCGAGCCGTTACAGACGACACTTTATAAAACAAAGACATATCTGCATCACACGCGCTTACCTGACTAAACCCAACGCTTGCGTGTACTCTGAGTCGATCGTCCTGAAAAGCGACAGATGAATGGTTATTGAAATTGCCCACGTATTTGGAAAACATGATCAATAATGCAAGTGCCGTCGACCGTCGTCTAGAATGAAGTTAATTTCTTCTGTCAGATCCCTACGGTTCCATCCCACCAAGCAGTCGCGCCTACAAACAACATGGGCGTAGGAAGTTTTTTTTTCCAGTTAGTATGAAAACTACCAAAACCGGCACGCTTCGTTCTTGCATACCGTGCTGACATGCATCCCATGTATTGACAGGACCCCACCATACTGAAGCGAAGGAATTAGCATGGAAATTTGGTTCACATTCAGAGGCACCAAGTTGTTCGGCGGATCGAGGTACTGGAAACAAAACTAATATTCAACAAAAAATCTTCCGTTCATAAGCAAAGCGGCTGAACCAATGAATACGCACCTGCTGGTAGCTGTGGTGGATCTCTGCAACACCACCGGGCTGGACATCCTCGCCAGCAGGGACAATGGCGCCTGCAAATGCCGCACCATCTTCATTTAGCTAGGCGAAGCCGGCAGGATTTACATGTCCAGTCCAGCACGTTATAGTCCATTTACTAGTCCAGAAGGTGCCGAAATTTGTTCAGTTGGCTATACGAAAATGGAAGCTTTTACATGTCCATCCAGCACGCCGCAGCTCAGAACCTTTTGTAAATTACCATCATCAACCGATTGAAATGATTGCCCGAAGTAGCTCTTGTCTGATCCCTGCGTTTGAGAAAAGCACGGCTCCTTTTGTTCTGACCACGCATGCAAAGTCAGAGTGTAGGTTGCCATTACGGGGCTACCACTCCAGAAAGGTGCAGCCTGGCATTCCTCCTGTGTCTTGGCCAAATTCAACAAATGGCAAAATCAGAACCTTATCCACCAAAGGTGCGGATCCCAAAGCGAACGAACGGTTCTGATAACAACCATCCGAGCTAGTGTGGATAGCAAATCCATGCTTTATATAGGGTCGCGCTATTTGTCACCCTGTGTGAGGAATACTCATTCTTCACTCCCTCTATTTTACCATCAATGCACCGTAATTTTACGTTCCGTAAGTTTTGTCTTATTTCCGACGTAAAAAGAGACCGTAAAAAAATATAATTATCGTAAAATCTTTTTTATGTAATATAAAATTACAAACATAAAAACATAATGTAAAATACACATAAACTATAAATTTTCTTGTCTTATGACCTATATTTTTATTTTTTGTGTCAAATTTTATGTAGTGAATCAATAGAAATGTAACTATTTGAACTCAAAACGTAATTTAATTATGAAATGATCGTAAAATTACCTCGGGTGAAGAATAACTTATTCCGCACCCTGGGTGATATATATATACTATCATTAGCCGTGTGTTTACAAATCCAATAAATAAAAATGACAAAGAAAACAAAAAAACGAAGAACCGATGAAAACCAATAAAAACAAAGAAAACCAATGTATAATGAAGAAGTAAATGAAAAAAAATCAGCGAAACGCAAAGAAAACCGAATTATAACAAAGAATAAAAGAAAAAACTGAATAAAACCAATGAAGAAATACAAAAACAAAGGAAAAAACAAGAAAACCGGACTAAAACAATGAAAACAGACAAAGATAACCAACAGAAGAAAAAGCCTGGTCAAAAACATTGAAAAAAAAGACAAAAAGCACAGGAAAAAGCAAATGAACTACTACAGTAGTGGGCACACCTGGCCGCGCTGCCCGTGAGGCGATGGTAACATATATCTCACTATAAACCAGACATAGCTTCCGTGCGGGCGCTTGCTTCTGTACTATGTTAAAAAAAAGGTTGCTTTCGTTTTTTAGCAACACTTGTTTCTTTTTATGTGTCGAGCTACTTGTGCGTAACGGACCATGTGGGCTTGTTCAACTTTGGTCTTTTTTCAGTCTTTGTTTGATCTTCCGCATTTGTTTTCTTTTACTCTTTCTTGTTTTCAATTTTCTATATTTTCAATTTTTCTATTTTCAGCTATTTTTTATCCCATGTTTCTTTATTAGTCTTTTTCTGTCAAGTTTTTTCCTTTTCTTTTTAATTCTAATGACATCAAAATACAAGCGCCCTCTTCGGGTAAAAATGTTTCTTCCATGTGTTTTCAGTCAAATTTTTGTGTGACCAAAGTTTCTACTGGTCGCAACTACAAGCTTTCAAGTCGGGTTGCAACCGTAAGGCTTCAAAATTGGATCACAACTGCAAGTTTTCAATATGGCTGTAACTGCAAGCTTTCAAGTCGGGCGTGGCAACTGCAAGTTTTCAAATGGTGTCTCTACTACAAGTATTCAAAGAGGGTAGTTTCAACTTGGATCACAACTGTAAGTTTTCAAATGAGCACAACATATGAAATAACAATTGTTGTTCTTTTAAGAAGTTCATGGCCTTATTAATGCCGCAAATGCAAGTTTATAAGTCGGGTCGTAATTGCAAGTTTTTAAGTCGGGTAACAACTGCAAGTATTCAAAGAGGGACGCAACTGCAAGTTTTAAAATGAGGTAGCAACTACAAGTTTACAGGTTAAGTCGCTACTACAAGTTATTAAGGAGAGGCGTACTTATAATTTTTTAAGAGGGGTCACAACCGCAAGGTATCAAGGAGAGGCACCATTGCAACTTTTTAACAGGGGGTTCAATTGTACGTTTTGGGAGGGGTTGCAGTTGCAAGTTTCACAAGGGTCGCACTTGCAAGTTTTTTGCACACAACAATCCAAACTGCAAGGGGTACTATTCAGTCGTTTTGCGGTGATATTACTGGCCATTTTTGTGTGCATACCAAGTACAAAGAAAAAAAGAAACTAAAATCCCTTTTTCTTTAAAAACTGAACAGTTTCAAAATGTCACACAATTCCATTAATATCGCCATAGTACTTGACAGTGGACATATGTCATTTTAGCTAACCTGGCGAGGACTAGCCATCCATTTTCGTGGGGTTGCTGGTTCAATCCTTGCTCCTATCGATTTTTCTTTATTTTCATTTGTCTAAAGCACATTATTGGGCCGGCGAACGGGACAATACGTACATTTCTCCAAGTGTGTTAATTGGACAGATAATGAAAGCGGGCTACATCAACAATAGGTTATGTCAGCTAATGTCAGATGAATGAGATGAAATTATATCTAATCTAGATGAGTTCTAGGCACTCCGAATTGATATTAATTTAATTTGCCAAAAACATTGGGACAATCTTAGAGCGTGTTCAATTCGTAGTATTTCAAAAACATTAGAAACACATGACAGGAGCGAGTCAGTTCCAACAAAAGCTTATTTGCTAGCCATGGAAGGCAGATGCAACCGTAAGAGCAACTCTACTAGATTCGCTATATCTGCGATTGACATCCGCCGTGCTTCATATGGATATGGAGTCCGTGGCGGTGTGCATAAGCACATAGTTGCTATAATGCGACCTTCATATCTTTTCATTTCATTTATTTGGTATTTCTTGTCACTTCCTTAAAAACTCCATGGGCAATTTAACCTCAAATTAGACATAGTAAACACATGTTTTTAACATGAAAAATTAGAAGAAACTATAATTAAAATATAATAGTGGCCAAAAATTCATCGGACTAACAATAAACCCAGATGAAGAGTATATGATACCATGTACTTAGAAGCAAGTTCTATAACCAAAAACAAAGCACCACAGGAGAAGTCCACCATCAAAGTTCAATTCAGCGATCTGAGTACGCCTACATGTCTCAGCGCAGTGAGTATTGTCGAGTGGCATTTGCACAACTAGAGCACATGCTAGTCGCCGTTGCTCCTAACATGAAAAATAACTCACTATTACAGACACCAAAAAATGCACTCATGAGGGTGCTCGCTTACAGAAGACCTGTTCAAAGGCCCGCACAAAATCATCATTGTCTAGTTTTATACTACAATCATCATCAGAGTTGTCATCAACGAAGGCACGTCCCGCACCAGGCTGGCCAGTCTCGTATCCGATAGGAACGGCAGGGTGCCGCAGTGCATCCATCCCCTGATTCTTGCATGCGTAATAGAGGCCTAATAACACGAGTTATGCAGTTCAACACATTAAACCCACTTTGACGAAACCTAGATATTTATCACTGAATATGAAGTAAATTTGATAAAAGAGAGGAGAAGAAATGGCACATACCATCTTTCGACCATACATTTCTTTCACTTGCGCAAAATAGAGAGTTGATGACCACTTGTGTGAGCCAGCTTCCTTCGTCTTCACCGCGAAGTTGTAGCGTGGTGGAACATCTTCTCATGTGTCTCTACACTGAAACACTGGTGCAGAAGCTCGTCTAGTTCAAACTCCACACCCTGAAACAATACCTCATAAGAAAACTTGCATCGAACTAGGAAAAGATTAAAAGAAAAAGCATTAGGAAGTCACACATACTCTCAATCCCTCCCCTTCTATGATGCACTTCTTAAAAGCCTTCATGACTTCCTTCTCCATCCATAGTTTTCCGTTTTTAACGATTTGTTTTGTAGATTCTCCACACCTACAACATATTAGTTAAAAATTGTTGTCTGTTACAAATTGAAGTGTGGTGGGTTTGGGAAATTTCTGGATAACTCTCTTCCTCTCTAGTCTGTACAATACATATACTGATTTACATGGGCCATGTGGGCCAGATTCACACATATACAGCCCAACACTCCCTCTCAAGATGGGTGATAGATATCTATCATTCCCATCTTGTCACACGCAGAATTACACTCCTTGACACTTAAACCCTTAGTTAAACAATCAGCCACTTGTTCTCTAGAGCTCACATAACTTATCCTGATTATGCCATCATCTAACTTCTCCTTGATGAAGAAGCGGTCTATCTCGACATGCTTGGTTCTATCATGCTGAACTGGATTATTAGCAATGCTGATAGCTGATTTATTATCACACCATAACCTTAGGGGATCCTTCCTTATTACCTTTAACTCAGAGAGAAGATTTCTTACCCATAACATCTCACTCAAGCCTTGTGAAATAGCTCTATATTCAGCTTCAGCTGTTGATTTGGACACCACTGGCTGCTTCTTACTTCGCCATGACACCAAGTTTCCCCCAACAAACACACAATAACCAGAAGTTGATCTTCTGTCATCCAAACAACTTCCCCAGTCTGCATCACAGTATCCATCTATATTAAGATGCCCATCCTTCTTAAACCATAGCCCCCTTCC
>NW_024116650.1:0-10711 GCF_003073215.2 Triticum urartu
TCACTGTCATACTTGACAACTTCCCCTACATAGTAAGTGTTTGCAAACAGCTTTCTCACTTTCCGCTCTTCTAGCCATTTCCCAAAGCGATGGTCAACTCGAGATCACGAAGCATCTCTTACTGCAAGTTGTGAACCAGATGTGAATTCAGGAGGCAAGTCTGGGACACGATTGGTAATGATGGCAGGCTCTCTGGGTACTTTAACAATAGGTTCAGTGTATGGCTCTTGCATGCCCTTACTCCCCTCCATGACCTGATATTGCACCAATTTCTAGGATTTAACCAAAACAAACTAGAGCAGAAATAAAGTAGTTTCATCTATAAGATGAGTCATCATAAGCAAGAAAAGTCAAAAATAAGTCGTCATAAACCAAATACTTTCACAGCTACAATGCAGTATTTTGACGATCCAGGCATGTTGAAACATAAGAGATACCAACCAACACTTGGGATTTAGGAAGCATGGCACATCGCACCAGTGTTACAGGTATCATGTCATAATAGGCATCAGGTCTCAACGCAGCAGTCTGGCACTCAGGTGAAGTACATATGTATTAAGGATATTATTTTTTCAATAACATGTGATGTGTTCTGATACATGGTGTGAAGTGTACAATATACTACTGTATCAAGAGATAAAAATCCCATTCCCCACTGGCCACTATCTACAAACAACATAGTAATGCAGCTACAGCATGCCTATTGTGTACAATGTCCAATGTATACAAACAACATGGCAATGCACGCTATCTCCACACATATCAACTGGACAGTAAAATGCCCACTGTACACATGCTTCAACTGAAAAACTGATTTTTTTTTAGAACAGCAGCCAATAGCATCAGCAGAACCACCCATCCATGGCACAACAGAACAGTAGCACAAGCAGCAGCACAACACCAGTAGCTCAAGCGGGAGCAGCTAGCACACGCACGAGAGTGGAAGAGGAGCTCATCGAGGCGGCTTCCGGTGATGAGGCAGATCCAGGTCGGCGGCCGGCCGGCTTTTGAGAGGAGGGAGAGGCGGGTCGTTGTCGAGGAGCGCGACATCCAGAGGAAGAGAGAGTGCTTCGGCGTCCCGCCTGGATGATCGTGCTTACCACCAAATTTTCAATGGCCTTCATTAGTCAATTTCTTCACAGAATGGCGTACTATACGTTTTCTTGTGTTTAATCAGCATGCTCGCATAAGTGGACTCACTATAAACACGTACGCGGGCATGGCGTATGCGGTGGCGGCCAGGACTTTGGCCATCAGCGTGAACTCGATGTTTTGTGGTCTGATTTCAGCTTGATTTTGTTTTGTTTCACTTGCTATCTGCAGCCTCTTAGACTCTAGGTAGAAAGTGTTTAAAAGAGTTGACTTGTTAGTTTCCTAAAAATTTCTTCCATGAAAGAATATGATTACGATCTTTAGGGTTGTTTTGCTGTTCCAAAGGCACATGGGAGTCTGCGGGAAAAAAGCTGACGATGTTTTCTCTTGGATATTAAGAAAAGGGAGACACTCGGCGATCTGGCTCTGCGGCAGGTATGCCTTTTGTGCCCCTCTATTTACTTACTTACTATCAGCATGGTTTAGTTTAGAGAGAACTACAGTGCTTTGAGGCTACTGTATGTGGTGTGTTCCCTATTGTGCATGGAAGTTATTTTTCTGGGCATTATTCTACAAGGACTGTGTGTAACTACTTAGAAGCATGAAATAGCTATGTAGTCATCTGCCCAGCCAAGTACAAGGTAAAGTTCCTTCCTATAATAGTAGCCTTACATATTAAGGTAATGGCTTTCATTCTTCGGGATACAGGTGTTTCATGGTATGGTAGAAAGTATTGATTGCGAAGGATGGTTGCAACATCTGAGCAAATAGTTGGTTTGAACATTTTGTAGTTGTGATTTGCACTAGGAGTTGCTGGCCTTTTTCGTATCAGCTTCATCGTTGCCATACTTTTTTGGTAGATATTTAAACATAGCTCAGTACGTATCACACTCGCAAAGGGAGAGACAAAGCGTAGTTAGAGTCGCACAAGCTACTTGCTTCTTTCCTGAACAATTAGATTATGATATTAATGCAATGCCGATTCCTACATTCAGGTTTATTAGTTGGTTTTTTATATTGGCTTTAGGACGGCCAGTGTATTTTGGTTAATATATAATGTGCTGCCATTTGTTAACTTAAATATATTTTCATGCATTTTCTTTGTACATTCTTTCCATCCAAGTTGTTTAATATATATGTACTACCATTTATTAACTTAAATATATTTTGATGCATGCCCTTTGTATATTCTTTCTGTTTAGGTTGGCAATCCAGTCACTTACTCTGTCAATTATATTTCCTTTTTCTGTTTTCTATCTCTCTTTACATACATGCCATTGCCCACCAAGTATCATACTACCTCCAATTTGGGACAGATGAAGTACCTTTTAGTTTTGTATGCCACTGAGTATTGTTTGGTTACTACAAACCCAAGATTGTATGCAAATTCAAGAAAATGTAATTTACTGTACAGATCAATGGTTTATGCTTCCCAACACGGTAATGGAACCTGCAGTATGCAAATTCCAGAAAATGTAGTTTCGGGCACAATATAGTTTCCTGTGTGCACTACTGCATGCTGTCTCCAATCCTTTAGTACAGGTTACAGTATGATAGGGAAACGCATCAGCAACCCAATCTACATAAGTGATGAAGAAGGTCATAGCAACTTACTCCCCCCGTAAAGAAATAATAAGAGTGTTTAGATCACTAAAGTAGTGATCCAAACACTCTTATATCTCTTTACAGAGGGAGTACTTGTTTACTTTACAGTCTTTTTACACCTTTGATTAATGCTGACTATTTGAGCACCGACTAATTACTTTGAAGCCCACCACTGCACCAAGAAGCTGAAAGATTCAGCTTAAAACAAAACAACATGGCAACATCACAAGAACCTCAACTAAGGTACCAACTTTGCTAATGTCAAAAGAGTTCTACATTTGATTTTGCCGTGTCAAAAGTTGAGTGGTTATTTCTTGAAAAAAAAAAGTAAAAACTTGAGTAGTATCTTTGCCAGTCTATTTTGTGGGTCCAACAGAGTAGCATGGAGGAACTTTGCCTCCATTGTTTTTATTTATTAAATTGGGCGGAAAATACGAATGTACATCTTATTGTGAGCAACAAGCCTCATTTCTTTTTTCTTATTAAAAGAGAGTAAAATTGTTAAAATGTGCTTGCCCACAACTAAACCAAATAATATATGGATTTTTTTTCATTGCACACATGGATTTAGAAGGCCTCTGCGCCATTTGGCGCAATGGGTTACCAAATTTCTGTGTGCAGTGGGCCGGGCCTCTGCGCCATTTGGCGCAACAGATTACCGCAGTGGGCTGGGATTCGGGGTCATCCTTCTCACCACCAGTCGAACATACTACCAAATTTCTGTGTGCAGTGGGCTTGGAGCTGGGGTCATCCTTCTCACCACCAGTGGAACATACTACTTCGTCCACCATGTCGAGCGATATAAAACTGTTATCTGTTTCATAGAGCAACAACACGAGATTGTGCCCCCTCTTGATCCTGGTGCATATTGCTGCCCTCCTCCCCCCTTTTGATTCGAGTTTCTTTACATTGTGTGAAGTTGTGTACTTCCAACTTTACAAAGCTATACCAAATTCGCAACTGTACTTGGCTATACCTGTAAGTGATGCATTTCTCTGCAGGTTACTGACACTTTCTGAAAAAGTATGGATATTGAATGGAAGACGGGAGAATGATTGATGAAAACAGACAACACTAGAAGTGAATGCATTATTAGTCAATGGAAACATGATTGTTTTATACACTTTCTTTTACTGAGGATGGACTTTGTGTTGCATGCTATGAACAAATGTAGTGTTTGACTAATTTTGAATTCTATGTTGATGCAACAAGTTCATTCTTTCTGCTTATAGTCTATTGTTTTGTGGAATCATAATGTGGGTGATCCATTTCTCTTAAATGTATTCAATAATGCTTCGCTTATGGGCCATATTTATATTTGTTACTTGTGGACATGTGCTTAATGATCACTATACCAATATGTTTTTCTTTGTATACATAAGGATCTAAATTCTTAGCATGCACGTTCACATCATGATATATATATATATATATATATTAGTGTTTATATATATAAAGAGAGAGAGAGAGAGACAGAGAGAACAAATGTTTCCTACAAGCAGTGGTAGTTACCATCACTTGCCTTTTTGTATGTTGTATGTAGTATCTGTCGAAATTGAGAGTATGTACGTGTAGTATGTAATATATAACAATGATTAGGTAGTATATATACTATTTTTAGGGAGTATGTACCATGTTTTGAGTATGCTCTTTTTTACGTATAAATATGTACGTATTTCACAAATATAACAAAACTATCGGTTCATATGCAATTTTTTCATGGAACTTGCTTTAAAATATCTTAGATATAGTATATGAATATATTTAAAATAATAAAATAATATATATAGTACCACATAGTAGTATATGAGACATATGGGGTAACTATCATTGGGTGGCAGGATGGATTTTCCTTATATATATATACACACACACATAATAACAACAACAACAACAACAACAACAACAACAACAACAACAACAACACACCATTTTTTGGCTAAAGGATATTTGATTTATTATCATACGTGCTTGGCCAAAGCTAAACTAATTAAAACATATATTTTCTTTTAAATGAGACTTGATACTATTGAATATGCATCTCATTGTAGTCAACAATCTACTATATTTCCTATTAGAGTGAATTAAACCATGTTTTTCTTTTCATCGCGAGCATGGGTTCAGTGTGTCTCTGCGCCATTTGGCGCAATGGGTCCACTAGTTCATATAATTAGTACAAATGCCCGTGCGTTGCAACGGGCATTGAATCTTGCAAAACCTACTCCATGTGTCATCAGGTACAATGTTTTTGAGTTGGACTCACTGTAATTTATTAACCAGTCTTCACTGGTTCCAAGCCTACCAGTGTGATAACACATGCAAGTTGGACATGGAATCATGTTTACAAAGCTTATTCGCACATCCCTCCATAGCTAAAACATGGGCAACTTTGTTCGCCGAACGTCGCACCCAGCAAACCTTGGACTCCGAGAAGTCCTAAAGTTCTTTGTCATTACACACCATTTCTTATATTTAGTTCTAATAAACGTGATTATTGTTTCTTGACTGAATTTTGGTCGTCAAGAAGCTATCTCGACATTCTTCGCCTGATTGAAAAATAATTCCTGGAATAGTCTCCAAATCTTTTTTATTTTTCTCTTTTTGGAAAACATGACTTTAAATAAAAATAAATTATTTATTAAAAATAGTAGCATTTTTTGAACATTTCCAAATGCATTTTTTAAATGTAACAACATTTGGGAATTTTGACCAGCTTTTAAAAATTGTGAATATATATAATTGTGTACTTATTATAAAACGAATTTTATATGTTCAGTATTTTTAGATATATAAGTTTGTTGTTCGGCTGGGCATCGTTATTCTTGAATTTTTCATTATTTGGGCTTGGACCAAACAAAGCACTTACAAAGAAAGAAGGGACCTCATATATGGTGCGGTGCGCGCCAACGGTAGCGGAAGCATGCACCCGCAGCCCCCCCACTACCCCCATGCCCTGTTGGGTCGGCCCATGCTCCGGGACGGACACTCCCTCTTTTTTGTTTTTACTTTCTGTTTTTGTTTTATTTTATGTTATAATAATTTGCGATTATAAAAAGGTTCTAAAATTTCAAAACTTATTGTTCGTTTTCAATTGCCAAAAACGGTTCTTGAATTCAAAAAATGTCAAGGATTTCAAAAAATATAAACATTTTTAATTTTCATGAACATTTTTTATTTTTATGAAAATAATTATGAGCATTCTTTAATAATGATGACATTTTCTAAACTTGAATAAAAAATTAAATTCGGTAAAACAACTTGAACAATTTCTAAATTTTAAATTTGGTAAAAAAATTAAAATAATGATGAACAATTTCTAAACTTGAAATTTTTTGAAAACGATGAACAAAATTTAAATTTAATGAACATTTTTCTAGGTCGGTGAACAAATTTTGATGAACATTTTTTAAATCCGATGAAAAAAATTATGAACCTTTTTTTTACATCGATGAACTTTTTTTGAATTCGATGAACAAAAAAGTATTTATGAATTTGAAAAAAATTCACAAAAAGTGAAAAAGTAAAGATGAAAAAGGTGGAAAAAAACAGGAAAATAGAAAAGAAAAGGAAAGAAAAAAGAGAAAAAATGAAAGAAAAAACGAAAAAATGGGCCAGCCCATGCGAACGCCCAGCACGCGAGGAATGGTGCGCATGGTACGCTGCTACGCGCCGTATAGGATTCCCCCATAAAGAACAGTTTGGTATTAAAAAAAAGGTGTATCTATATTACAATCGACTGAAATTGAATTGGCCTTCAAATCAAATATGCCAACCAGTAAAAATCTGACACCAACTGAAAAAAAACTTGACTGAAAATAACGGGGCATTCAACCAATATTTTCAGGCACTACAAACATGGCTCGTGTATGTATGAGCTATGGGCTCTATGATCCATGAGCAAGCAATGAAAGGGCCCAAAAAGCAACACTGCTAGGTCAGTACTCTCACTACCTTCTCCAGGTTATTGACAGTTTTGTTTTCTTCACAACACTTTTGGAAGAAAACCTGAAATTCTCATGGCATTCTAAAGGATCTGAAGTTGATACTTGTGGAAGAAACTCCTGAACACAAACATACTATAAATTCATCATTAGGCTGCCGCAAAAACATCATCAACCTACTGTACAATGATCAACTCAAGATGAACTAATCACATACTAAACATTTCATTGCCATGAAGCTTTAAACACAGTGGCTTCAGTTGAAATTTACAGTAAACTAACTATGAATAAACAGTAACTTTTAAAGTGTAGCACATATTCAGCTTTGATGAATTTTACAGTGTTCATTTTACTAAAATTCCAGTCAGTAACAACCAGATCACAACAAAGATACTGGAACTTCAGTAAAGAAAAGGAGAAACAACCAGTAAACTACAGTCATACCAAGAAGACAAACTGCAGGTCAGTACTCTCACAATCTCCTTCAAATAGTTCTTCCAGTAAAAAATGTAGCACTGTAAATTCACGTAACTGTATAGTGTAAAATCTATCACTGTAAAATATAAAAATCACAACCTTTAGGCTACTACTATAAATTACAGAAGTTATAGAATTGTAAATCTTCGAACTGTAAATTCAAACAATCAAAAAAAATATAGTGCGGTAAATTATAGAAGCTAGAGGACAGTAAATCCATCATCAATTAACTACTCCCTCCGTCCCATAATATAGGAAGTTTTTGCAAGCTAATATAGCTTGCAAAAACGTCCTATAGTATGGGACGGAGGGAGTATAATTTACTATGAAAACAAAGAAAAAATTAGACTTCTATGAATACTACAGTACTGTAAAATCCATCATAGCAATTCAAAAAATTCTAGTAAAAATAACTACTAAAATTTACAGAAGCTATAGGACCATAATTCCATCATCAATGTATTATAAATTAAACACCAGGAAACTGTAGTATACATTCAGACAAATTCATGTGATCAAGCACTCTATATGAACTCACTGTACGAACAACAATGACACACTATATGGAGCTACTACAATAAATAACAAAATCTATAGGACAGTGTATAAATCCACCATCACCATACTGTAAATTCAACATAAGAGTACTGTAAATATGCGGCCAGATTAGTTTGTGTGATCAAGCATTCTATATCAGCTCACTGTACAAACAACAGCAACTTTGTGGAGCAACTGTAAATTACAAAAT
Organism: Triticum urartu; assembly: GCF_003073215.2. Lineage (NCBI taxonomy): Eukaryota > Viridiplantae > Streptophyta > Magnoliopsida > Poales > Poaceae > Triticum > Triticum urartu. The sequence continues at coordinate 7,864 of NW_024116650.1, forward strand.
CTATAAGACAGTAAATCCAACATCAGGACCTTGTAAATTCAAAATCAAGGTGTTGTATATGTATTCAAACTAATTCCAGTAAGTATATATGCATTGAAACAACATCAGCATTCTTGTAAACTAAAAACAACATTGCTGGTTACCTATTACATATTGTAGAAACAAAATTATATGATGATACTGATATCTACCAGACAATTTTGGGCTATTGTGTAATAGCATGGTTCAGTTTAGCCGCTTCAGATCACAGGGGTCAGGGAAACAAACTGACTCTCTTTTTGGCTACTGTGCAGTAGCATGGTTCAGTTCAACCGCTTGACCAAAACAACTCCAAATCAGTATTGCTCGAGCAGTTTGAACGATGTACCTTGGCTACACGAGTGGATGTAATTCCAATGAAGTCGGCACTACGGAGAAATTCCGGCCAGGTTGGCAGAACAGTGAGATTTCCACGGCTCCGGCAGAACGGCAAGACACCAATGTCGAGCACGGACGAAATGACGCAATTGGGCTGGGGCTTCGGTCAAGGGAGTACTTGAGTATTTATATGTGCGTACAGCCTCTGGAACGGCTAAAGCAGTCCCTGCAGGACACCCCGTGGACGCAGGAAGGATTGGATCAAGACAAAAACATTGCAATCCATTATGTAGAAGGCAAAAGCATAGAGATAAAAACTACCAATACATATGTTTCGAAAGTGAGTCACTGATAAGATGAGAAAGCTAGGATGTTTGTAGTACAATATACATGCCTTTCATTGCTACACCTGCCATTTATCTAGAATGAGAAAGTAAGTCATATCAGTAAATGTGGTCTGCCACATAGCATAAAGGAACTCAGTTGACTAAGTTATATGTGCATGTTAAAAAATTCTAGGCTGCAAAACCAAAGAGAACAGAAAAGAGCAAGACACAGAAAATAACCCATTTATATTATTATTGAGTAAAATTATAATAACTGGATAAAAGAACACACAAGAGTAATTTAAATTATGAATTGGACAGAAACTTTTGGATGGTTGCCTAGCAAATGAAAATAGCAACTTATCATATATTGGGTCTTCAACAGAATTAAATACATAGTCAGAGTGTTCCTGAGATTGATGGTTTTTGAACTCTGTTCCTTGAAACATGGCACCAGCTTACTCACTGATGGAAATCCTTTTTTTTTACTTTCACTTTGCAATTTAATATATGCAGCAGGACACTGTGGTACTACAATTTTCATTAAAGTGGCTACAAAAGGCCCCTAGCGAACATATTAACATCATGGGCATTGTTTCTGAATGCCTGAAACGTTACAGTGTGCCAAACAATTCTGCTCAATCGTCAAACAAAATATTCATTCGCCTCAAAACATTAGATACTAATCAGTGTCATCTATTGTGCAGCAATGTCTACACCAACTGGGAATTTCGTACGTCCTTCTCATCCGGATGTGGTACTGTTTTTATCCATCTTATTTATTATTAATCTAGAATAATAGCAGTATTGTTAAACATGATTGGTCTTGCTGACAGATTGGGAATGTGTTTGCTCAACAATACTATAGACTTTTGGGTTCGTCACCAGTGCATGTCCATAAGTTCTATTATGATGAAAGTATCCTTGGTCCACCAGATTCTGATGGTCCATTGACATCTATAAGACTATAACCACTACATACGTAAGTTCTCTGCAGTACAGCAGTAGTATTTTGTGATCTTAATATATGTAATAAGGTGTATAGATTAAACGTGATTAGGTGGAAACTATAATTCAAGGCATACCTGTTCACTTATTTTATACCAGAGCTTGTTTTCATCCATGCTGTTGATGGACTTCACTTCTACGATTTGCCACTTACAATTAGAAGACAGAATAGCTTGAGGACAAACAGCTAGCTTAACTGTTGCGAGACGTGGTGCAGCAGTGCAAGGTTGGCTTGATGGCGAACAAACCTCCTCTTCTTCTGCTTCATGGCATGATTCCAATCCACCATAGTGCCACTGCGGACATATAAGAAAACCAAAAGAAGATTATCAGATTCTATAACGTCGAGACGGACGGCTAGCATGCTCGTTCCCTGCGATGTTCATCCTACCCACCAGCAGCCTCCTCACCCTCCTCCTTAGATCTGCAAATCACGTTGTGTGCTGGACGGCTCTGCTCCGTTTGGAGATGGAGACGGACAACTGAATTCGAATTAAATCAGTGGGGAAAACATGTACTCCCTCCATCCGAAAATACTTGTCTAGATATTCTAGACAAGTATTTTCGGACGGAGGGAGTATGTGTCAATGTGTGTACCTGTGCATGATTATCACGATCGGTTCATACGAAGGGTGTCCTCACCGACCTTGCAGAGGAAAGCTTGGGTGGAGGAGCCGGCTTCCGTGGACAGCACATGCTTGGTCATGGGGCAGCGCCCAGCCGGACCATCTCGGGAAGATGCAGGGAGATGGGAGCGGCAACACGGCGGGGCCCGGATCTTGAGCCGATGGAGGGCCTGGGCGGGGGAGGTGTCGTCGGGCCGGCACCTAGCCGGGCCATCTCAGGATAACCAGAGAGAAGGGAAGAAGCAGGGAGGCGGAGATGGTTTCCTGATCGGCTGTTCGGCGCGGGCGTCGTGGAGCTAATCCTCTTCACGGAGAGATGAATTGGACACATCTTGAGCTGAGATGCCAGGATGCACATCCGTCCTTGGTTATCGCCGGCGTCGTCTAGAGGTCGGGCGCCCCGCCCACGGGCCTTGGTAGCGGGAGGAGAGAGCACATCCCGTCGGCCTGTTCGCCATACTCCGTCCATCCCCTCCTGATTCCTAGATCTGTCCCGCGCCTGGGGCGCGGTCGCCGGGGCTGGCGGGGCGA
>NW_024116651.1:0-15952 GCF_003073215.2 Triticum urartu
CCTGACTGCTGCGACCGGTTCGCGAGCGCGCCGCCGCTGCCAGGATTCGCCTCCTCTGCCGCCTGGGTTCGCCCCCGCCGTCGCCTGCAGTGGCCTCCATGAACTGTGTCCGTCTCCAAACCTCCCGCCGGCAAGGATAGTTTCCCCACCCAACTCTCCACCTCCCATACTCAAGTGCTTGCTATATATGCCTCTGTTGTTGCTCTTGCTGGCGTTGGCTTGTCTAGTATATCCATACAACACATGTCCGAGCAAATACCTTTATTTCGATTCATTTTCACCCATTGCAGTTGAACTCTATGCACTTTTTTTTGCACCAACAGTGGTAACTGAGAAGAAAAAAATATTGTAGTATTTAGTACATACTCCCTCCATTAATTCCAATGCTACTCGAGATTTTGGAAGATCATGTATATTTGAATATATCCATTATGCAGGATCTTGTCATGTTTTGGATTTCAATGCTACTGATTGATAGTGCTCTGTCACCGTATACAATGTTTGGAAGATGTTAATCTATTATGTATTTGTGCATCGACCATCTTAGATGATGGACACAACTCTGAACATAATTTCAGTTATCAGAAACTTAAACAAGTAATGTCAAGATCTCATAATTCGTGAACTGAAAGAGAAAGTTGTCACACTTAATGTCAGAAAGAGACAATTGGAAGCACAAGTTAATCAGCTACTGACCAAAATATGTATGTAAATATTCTTACTTGTGCACTTTTATTATGTCATCACTGAATTTTGATAATGCATTAGTTATCACTTTCACTGCACACTCAAACTTCCTTCTAAGGCACAACTTTTCACTGCAATGAAGCGAAGAAATCTCCTATGGGTTCAAGGTCAAGGTGTGATTTATACTACTGTTGGTCCAGAAAATGGTCAAACTTACGGTCTGCGGAAGGTATCTTGTGTCCAGTCTGGGTTCTCCAAGCCACTGACTATTTGCAACTTCACCTACAGAAGGAGACATTGCGGATCAAGCCTGCTGATGTATTGATCAAATAGTGTAGAGAATTATTTTTGTAGTGATCAATTATACATGTAGAGAGATTTCTTATTGACAGGTTGAAATGTCAATGTACGATGTATGCAATGAGCTATTTGTAGATTGGTCATAGGGTCAAGTTTTAAGATTTGTGGACTGCTGGTTTAGAAGATACTTATAGAGTAATATAGGATGAAAAGGTTCTTGCTACAGTAAAATTGTATGATTTTTGTGCTTTTGGTTTGGAAGCTACAAAAACAATGAATGAAAATTTTCTGAATTTTCAAACAGATTGTGTTCTTTTACTTGAGTTGAAGTCCTACTTAATCAAAAGACAAAAATAATATCCTCAATAAAGTTGTAGCTTCTTTTGTGAAGTTTCCAAAAAGTGTATTTATTTGGAACCTTGATTCTATAGATTAAAAGATACTCCCTTTGTAAAGAAATATAAGAGCGTTTAGATTACTACTAAAAGTACTTCTATGTGTATAGCAGATCAAAGAAACAATCACACTTTTTACCATCACCTTGAGGATTTCAAATCATCCATATATATATGTTAGATAAAAAGATACATTGTACATTGCCAGGTAGAGAAATCAACTCTAGATTCCTACAACATTTGTCATAATTCAACTCCAAAGTTGCAAGACTTGACATTTAGTCTATCAAAAAGTTGACGAAATCAGCAATAATTCCATCTTCTCCAATGGTTGCCACGACAGTTGTGTACTTGAGGGTCTTCGTCTAGGAGACGGACGGTGGAGCTTTGTTGTTCCGCAGCGAGGAGGACTCCCCTTTGTTCTTCCATCACCGAGGCTCCTGCCTCTAGGGAGGGCGCCGTCGATGTCAAAGATAGCCACCCTGCTTATATATGCTTTCATCCTTGGGCCAAGAGTAGAATCTTGAGAAAGCTTTTTTATCTTGGCCTCGAGCTGACTTTGATTCATTCAGAAGATGTACTTCCAACCAGGCTTAAACATGTTGTCACTCTAGTCATGATTATTCTCAAATTGACTTTATACAGGGCAGAGAAAAGAAAATGTCAGTGAAATAAAAATCCGATCCTCAAAACTGTAACATGCAAAGAAACCAGGGAGTCCATATTGTCAGTTTTAGTTGTTGCAAAGAAACACATTCTATACTTTTGCCATCTTCTTTGCTCTCTTTTTAACCATACTTCATGGGTATCTGAAAATGCATCTATAATAGCTCCCTTTTATTTATGATACAATTATAAATGCAGTATTTCCTGAAGGCCCAATTCCGCCACACCAACTACCTGTATGCTGATTGGTTGCTTAGTATTGGAAGCACAGAAACTTCCTCACATGTATATGTTCATTATCACCTACAAAAATGTGTTAATTATCCAATGTTTACCTACGACCGCATCAGGGCAATGCTTGTCTCCTGACGCAACACTATATAACAACAGCAGTTCATCAGCGAGAACAATGGAAGTTGAACAGAAATACAAATCAATAAACCAACCCCAGCAATGGACAGATCAACTGCATCGCAGCCAAATGAATCTCAAAAGAAGGAGCGCACCTGCGCCGACTCATCTGCGTGGTCACCTCTCGTCCAGGAGCCGAGATAGTGTCGTTGGAGCCGAGCGTCAGCGCGCGAGCCGAGGGAGCGCGTGGAGCGGGTGAGACGAGGGATACCGTGGGATGCTGGGAACGTACAGGTGTCAGCAGATGCGATCGGGTACGCACAGGAGGAGGTTTGCAGCCGGTCTCCACCGAATTTTTTTTCCCATTTCAGTTAGTGTAGAACGACCGGGATGGATTGGGTAGAATGCAAAGTAATCAGCCCTTTGACTCGGTCCGCCTAACATGTGGGACCTATGCTGTGGCAGTGGATGGATACGGGCTACGTAAGTGAGGTGTATAGTCAGGACCGCTGTTGCAACCTCAAGGACTGTATAGACGTCGTATTCACATGTATAAGGACTGTACTGAAGCATTTCCTGACTATGAGGACGATGTTAGACATTTGCCTGCAACTATAAGGACTAACATGCAATTATCTCCGAAAATTACGGACGCACTACATTTGGAATGTAGGGAGTAAGTCATATACGATGTGGTCCAAATAAAAACTGTTATGGGTAATATACATGAGAGGTGTTAGCTGTCAGTCAGTGTTTGCATCGTGTCCAGCGGTTCCAGTAATGGCTTTAACTAATTCCTGGCTCCTCCAGCGGATCGACCCCTTCTTAATCCTTTTTGTATTTCCAACCCCCCAAAATCTCCCCACTTCTCTCGGAGTTGTGGTTTCTTATTATGGGAGTTCATGTCTGGCTAGGGGGGAAACGAATTCGGCCACATCTCCGGGTCGATCCACTAGAGGTAATCTCCGCCGTGATGCTCTAGAAGAATTTGTTCAATCGATTTGGGAGCTGTTTCCTTGTTCGCATTTCTTGCCATTTTCTTGGAATTGAAGGATTTACGGTGTGTGGGAGAGGCCCATGGAGGTGCACAACGAGGTAGATGGATCAGGTGTACCCCTGGCCGTGCTCCTCAAGCGAGAGCTGTGCAACCAGAAGGTGGAGAAACCGGATATCCTGTTCGGGGAGGCGAGCAAGAGCAAGAAAGGGGAGGACTTCACGCTTCTCGTGGCCAATTGCCACCGCACTCCAGGCGAGGGCCCCGGTGACAATGCAGGCGGCGGCGACACCATCTCGATGTTTGTGGTAACTAGATGACCCGGTGCGCCAATGACGCAAAGGGCGAGAGCAAACCAAGCATTTGAAGCAAGCTCGTCAGAATATTTAGTTATAAGGAAATATATACTTAGGTATGATGCTGATACACAGCGTTATAAGAAGTTTTGATAGCCATTTACAATGCTTTTAAAAAGCAAGCAACATAGGAGAGATGCCTCATATAGATACGCATACATAATTTGAGCAGAGAAGATTTCTTAGGCCCATTGTGGTCTTCTAAGGGTGTGCATGCATGAATAAGAAGACTTGTTATTGTTGGATAATGCTTGCATGGGCATTCCTCTGAAGGACTTGTCATTTCTCTCCATCCAGATCCCCCATACGGCAACAATGAAAGTTTCCATGAACAGAGGTTTGTGCCAAGTTTGTTTTCCCATGTGCAACATCTCAAGTCTGCATTCAGAGTTTGGCCAAGTCACCCTAGAGAATTGCCAGGGTTTCCTCGGGAGGATTATCACACAGCAGGCATGTATAGTCATTAGTAACTCGGTAGTGCCTCCTGCGTGGCATATTTCTCATATTCAGCCTGTTAGCCAAGAGAAGCCAGGCGAAAACCTTTCCATTTCATATTGCACTTAGCTTTCCAAATCCAGTTAAACGCAGCATCAACCGACATCTCTCTGAAGCAAAATGAATAGTACCTATTTGTGAGAATGCTGGTGGAATCCCCACTTCTCATATGAGGACTGTAGAAGGAGCAATGCATGAAAAAAAAGGAAGTCAAAGTTAGCAGATAGAAACAAAATATGAGGAATGCATCTATCATGCCTCATGCATGTAACTTCTCATAGTAAACGAAACACTGGCAAGCAAACTTCATTCAGCATAGCAAGGGGAGACCAGGCAAACAGAAAAACAGAAATACGGCAACGACTACTAATGCATCAAACTGTGAATTCCAGACCTTTCTTTCAACAGGAATATCCACGTCATCGACCAAAAAGAGGGCACAAACGATGAGCTATATTTAGGAATGAAGCAAATCACATTAGAAAAGAAACCCTTCCGAGTTCATTGCTCTTGCGCACACACAAATGAAATGGAAAACTGTTGTTCTTATGCCCATGATCAAGCCTCTCGCACATAAAAGCTACAATGAGACCTAAAGGGAGGGAAGCTGGAGGAGGAGAAAGGAGAGAGATGACCTGTGTCGCGAGGCTCCTATAGTGCAAACGGTCGTCGTGGCACGCTATGGGCAGTGCTCAGAGTACTCTCAACTCCAGAGAGAATTGCCCAGAGTGATCCAAACTGGTACAAAACAATACATAAATTGTTTGCGTCAATATATGATCCTTTCGGTTTGCGAAGAGTTCAAAACTATCTTACGAATTCTTGCAAGCCTTCTTACTGTACTGATCATGTAAAATCTGTGAAATTATTACAAGTAATTTTTTTCTCTCGAAATCTCCAATCCGATGTTTCAAGATGAGGAGTTGGAGACCATGTTGATGAAAGTAAATTATGGAAGAAAAGAAGCCCATTCCACTATGAATATCTTCGTTATGCAATTCCCATAAAGTAAAACAAAATGGTTTAAATAACCTTTTATCAGGGTAAACTCGAGTTCTTGCATTCCTTTTATTTGACTCACACCTGCCTGCTGCTCATCGCCTACTACTCTTAGCTAAAAGGAGGTGATTCGAATATAAGCACTACTTCCGGCTATACAAATTATTGTGGCCATCAAGTTAATTCAAGCACTCAACATTCTACGACATACATGATCTAAATAGGATTAAACACAAAATAAAAGTTAAATATTGTCAGTACAGATGCTATCATATATACATCAAGTTAATTCAAGCACTCAACATTCTACACAAATTATTGTCAGTACAGATGCTATCATAGAGTTATCTACAAAAGCTAAATAGGATTAAACACAAGACAAAATAAAAGTTTGTCACACCAAATCCCTGTCACCTAATCTCTTTCTCACTTTTAACTTCAAACCAACATCGAAAACGATAATAATCTAAAGCAAAATTAAATCAGACTCATTTGTTCATCGACACAGAAGCAAATAATTCACCTAATACTAAATCTAAGTAAAAGGACTAACCATAATTAATTGGCTAGGCTGCCCATCAAAAGAAACCTCTGCATAAGAAGCAGACCTTGCAAAAACTTGGGACTAATCAGGTGGATCTAAAACAAAACATGTCCTCAACTCCTCTTGCAGTCCTGCTCCAACCCCTCGTGTATCTCGGCACCTCCTCGCGTTAAGACCATAGTAGCCGGGAACGCGGGTCGACGCCGTGTCCCGTGTACCGGGTTCATCGACCCCAATCGAGGGTCGGGATCGAGTGCGGGTCAATAGGATTCGACGGCGGTACGCATTCCCATGAAGACCGGACGTTGCAGGTACAATGGCCTGAATTAAGTGGTACCATGACCTGAATTAAGTGGTAGCATGTATTGGTGCCTGTGAAGCAAGAGCAAAAAATCAAGAACCTACAAAAAAATCTTTTGGATAACATGTGTGCATTACATGGTTGCAAAGGGTTAAGAGGCAAATTACCTGTCCTTGACTAAGAACTAATTGACAAGCTGCTGCAGCTACCATAAACGCCACAGCTAAATACATCCACACAAATTGTAGGACAACCCATAAGCACCTGGGTACCCAAAAAATATGTCTAACATAGTTAGCATCAATTAGCAGGGGCTAAAATAAGCACAGCAGACCATACACAAAAGTAAAAGGCAGTTTATCATTGGGAAATCATTGGGTCTGGGCGTATGAAAATACCCCATGGCTCTGGAGATGAAGGATGGCTACAACAATCAAAAGAAAAAGCATGTACCTTTGACATTCAGTTGTTTCAGCAATGCCCAAAGTATATGGTATAAAGTTCTGTGAATATCCAATCCAACCCTGCAAGCGTTTGAAGGAACATGAGTTAGCAACAAATGATATAATCTGATAAGGGATCTTACAGTCCTCAATTAACTCATTTACATGGTTTCCAAAATCGTGGGGTACACGATTTCTAAAATACAGTCAATTAGAGCGGCTCACATGCATCAATAACATCTCGGTATTGGCATCAGAAGCTATTTTTATGGGCAAAAATCCCCAAATAATCACATGGACAAAGAAAAGCTATTTTCATACAGCGATGTAGAAGTTCTTATGAGAGGAGGCCACAGAAGATTGGGCGTGTACTGATCCTTCATTGCCTGAATATAATAAAAGAGGGAACGATGTGTGAAGCTCACCTTGATGTATTGAAAGGCAAAGGAAGAACAAACATAGTGATCCAAGCCAAGAGAAGTAACAAAAAACAGGAATATATTCATGTTAAATTCATGGCAGACACATAGATGATTAAATATGCCAAAGGCAGCAATAGACACAAAACATCATAATATGTGTGGACAAAGCTAAACTAATTTGAGAGTGGCATTCCATGAAAATACACAAACCAGAGGTGCAGTAAATGAGGCTCGAATTCCATGACCAAATCAGCATACAGACGCAGAGAGGTCCTCTCACCCTAGAGCAACCAAACAAAGGTGCAGCAAAAGGAAACCGGTGAGGAACCTGCAACAAAAAAACAGATGATTGCTACAGGTGGTGAACTAATACAAAACGAGACCACGGTGAGCGGGACGGTACCTCTGATGGTTTGATGGCATTGTTGGAAATAAATAGTCCACATGAGCACGACCAAGTTGATGAGTGATAACCATGGCCACGGGTACGACTACAACCCTGCAGCAGCATGGATGCAAGGAAACAGCTAGACCATTACCCAAAAGGGCACCCAAGAGTGGCAGACCCTAAGCAAAGAACACAGCAAACATAAAGCATCAGTAGCATGTGGTTCATATGACAAAGAAGTGTGCTTCTGAGGCTCATATGACAAAAAATCTAGCATACCATCTGTAGCATGGGCATTTAATTTAAAAACTGATTATGTAATCAAGCTTATAATCAAAGCCTATAAACTATCAAAAGTTCTGTAATACATTGATTGGCGGAAACAGATGAGGTAAAAACTGTAGGTCAATGGAACTACAATAGCTCACAAACACCAGGTAAAGTAAATTCATCCATGTGTAGGAAAAGGCGGCCTATAAGCGAGATAGTACTCTAGCAAAAATTCTAGCATACCATCTGCAGCATGGGCATTTAATTTAAAAACTGATTATGTAATCAAGCTTATAATCAAAGCCTATAAACTGTCAAAAGTTCTGTAATACATTGATTGGCGGAAACAGATCAGGTAAAAACTGTAGGTCAATGGAACTACAATAGCTCACAAACACCAGGTAAAGTAAATTCATCCATGTGCAAGAAAAGGTAACCTATAAGCGAGATAGTACTCTAGCAATGGCATCACAACAACTCACAAGATAAATTTTCCTGAGCAAACAGTAGCCGCTTAAGCACATATCTGGGAAGGAGCTGCAATACCTGCGGACGGGTTGGAAACGACGATAGCAAGGACGCCCAGACAGGTATGTATCTTCTTTTATAAGGTTTTCTTATACTTCATTTTGGTGTGACAAAAACCATCCAGGTATGAGCTTTCGAGCTTTAATCCATTCAGTTGCCTGCATAAATCAGTTGCTTCAGTTTCCTTGGGCTCTATCATATAACAAAGAATAGAACAATATAGAAGATTCTCTACCAGAGCTGTAATTGTTAGCAAATATATGCTTTCTCAGATAGAGTTCAGAAAATTCAAAAATACATGTGATGCAAATAAAGGTTGGGCGGAATTCTTAGTGCATCAGGCCAGTATTCAATAGAATAACCAAGGTCAAACAGAAAATCATTCATGATCTGTAGCATATGTGATAGTAAAGATGTATATCCACAAGGAAATAAGCACTGAATAATAAAACAAGGATGATTTGACAGTACCTTGCTTTCAGGAATTTCAATTCCAACCAAAACTTGCTCCTCTACACCTGCAAGCAGCCACCATGCATCAGAAACTCACCTACCATCGCACCAAAACAACAAGCGGGAGAAGGGCAACACAACATTGCACAAACGAAAAGGCCATCAAGATGGGTTACGTGCCTGCTCGCAGAGTTCTCGTCGGACACGTAGCCTAGGCTCCCGATAGCACCGACGAAGAGGTCATCCTAGGTGGTGGCAGCGGCCAAGCACCCCCATCGCTGGGCACCATCACCTTCTAATCGGGTTTAGTCCAACTACGAAAAACAGATGCTGAAACTTCAATGGTGGTGATTTGCTTGGTGTGCTTTTGCTTGACTCATTCGGTCACACATTTTCCTTTGTCTCCTTTTGATTTGTTGGCTTGATTGCCAAGATAATCTAGGCTCCCGATAGCACCGACGAAGAGGTCATCCTAGGCGGTGGCAGCGGCCAAGCACCCCCATCGCTGGGCACCATCTCCTTCTAATCAGGTTTAGTCCAACTACGAAAAACAGATGCTGAAACTTCAATGGTGGTGATTTGCTTGGTGTGCTTTTGCTTGACTCCTTTGGTCACACATTTTCCTTTGTCTCCTTTTGATTTGTTGGCTTGATTGCCAAGATAATCTATACATGAGTAAAAGACATCAAGCTTGCAGTTAGCTTTTGCCGTCCTATTAACCTTTCCCCTTTTTAGAATAAACGAAAATGTACATGTGCACATGAATTTGAGAATTGGAGAAAACTCAGTCCCTCCTTATTTTTTTATCCCAACAAAAACTGTTGTTCTAGAAGGCGGCTAAAGTATACCTGATTTTATCTGACAGGCAGACATAAAGAACAAAATCCTAACTCTGTAAAACAATAGTCTACCACAAAATTATGTTATTTCAAAATCCCATGTTTAGTCCTGATCCATGATGAGTGTTGCTCTCTTCCAGAAAAGAAGATGAATGTCATAACAACCTACAGCGAAATTGAGGAGCCTAATTATCTAAATTAAGATCAAGGATTATCCCAAAAAGGAACTTCTTGCTCCTGCTCAAATCAATCTAATCTAAGACGAGTTGCCGTTTTTTTCTTTTTGAGTGGAAAAAGGAAGCCAGACAGATGAACCTCTCTACCTAGGAAGATTGCAGGAAGGAAAAAAAAGAGGCGAACCTGCAGGAGTGCGCGAGGAGGTGGAGCGAGAGGCTAGAGAGAGTCCTGTCGATGCGGAGGAGGAGGAGCGCAAGGGAGTCGTCGTCGAGGACCACGCGACTGCGACGGGGAGAAGGCTGGATGTTGTCGCGGAGGACCAACGCCCCAACCCCCTCATTCCTTCTGGCCGCGGCGGCCGCCGCCGCCTCCTTCTCCTCCTCTCTCTCTCTCTCTCCCGTGAGCAATGAGGCCAAGGCTGAGAGGAGGCCGGCGATGGGGAACAGAAGGAGTGGGGACAACTCTCGTTCCCGCCGCGGCGAGCGCGCGTACCTGTCCCCGGCCCCGTGGAGGCACCGTGCCCCAGCAGCCTTGCCTCAAGCACCACCAGCAGCTCGCGCGCTCACGTAGCCCAGGCTTCGATAGCACCGACGAAGAGGCGGCGGCGGTAGGAGAGGAGGCGGCGGCGGGGGCTAGGTCTGGCCGCTCGCCTCCCCTTTTCTTTTCTCTCGGCTGGGCCCAGGCCTGGCCGCTCGGCTCCCCTTTTCTTTTCTCTCGCTCGCCCACGCGGCCCGCTCGCTCCGCAGAGCGCCTCTTTTTCGCACCCGCACGCACGCGTGCAACGCACACTGCACCGATGACCCACGCAGATGCCTGGCCCATGTGTCATCTACTAAACCGCAAAAACACAGAGTAAGCCAGAACTGATGGCTGGATCTTTGACAGCTAGTCAAAAGGTACTGAAAACTTTACAGCGATGCTAATTAGGTGAACCTTTCATTACAGCGATGCTAATTAGGTGAACCAGATCGAACGCAAAACGCAATGGCCTCGTATGGGCAGGTTGCCTAGAAGGGTTTATATGTTCAATTTATATGTTCAATGCTTCGGCTCTCAATGTTTTGGTTCTCCTTAATTTGTCGATATGTTTTTGTTTTTGCAATAAGCCCATTGAGACAAGTCAAATAAAAGTGTTGTTCATACATACTCCAATTCGCATAAAGCCTGCCTAACTAGACCTCACAGCCTCACAGTGATGCCTTTGAAGTCGATGAATCATGTGGGTGTTTCATCTTTGTAGTCTAATATTTTGACTTTTACATAGAGGACCATGTCATTGGCCTTATTTTGTGGTGTGTTTGCATCAAGGCATATGAGGGCATTTGTCAGCTACTAATATTTTACTGGCCCTTCATTGTTATTTGTCTGGTCATTTCGGTAGTCAGAAGGTTATTGAGTTTAGGTACATTCATAGCGGACGTCCTAGCTTTGCTAGATCTTTTGGGCTTCCAGCAATTCTCAAAAAATCTATTTAGTTCTATTAATTTTTGTATATGAACTCAGCAAGATCCCTTGGCATGCAATAATGGCAAGCCAAAGTCACAATGAATTTATTCCTGTAAAAATGCAGTTCTACACTGAGTTTATCACTATACTGTCACCTATTTTTAAGTTGTGCGTACACCAACTGAAGTGGTTGCTAGTCTGACTTGAGTTATTATTCTGGCTTCTTCTTAGATTGTTGATGGCCACAACGGACCTGCGGCTGCAGTATACACTAGGGAGAATCTCCCAAACAATGTGTTAGCTGCTATTCCTCCAAATCTTACAAGTGAGGAGTGTACAGCGGCATTGCCAAGGGCACTAGTTGCAAGTTTTGTTAAAACAGATAAAGACTTCCAAACAAAAGGTATTGTTCTTTCATTAGATTTACACTTTTAAGTACTGCAAGGGATGATATATGTACGCATGATTATTATGTGGAGGCTTATAGCATTACCCCCTCTTCAAAAATGTATCTTCCCTTTATTACATGTTCTTATGTAGAAGTACTATTTGTTTAATAGGATATAAGGTATACATATTTATCATCCATAATAAAAAAGTAGTTATCAATGTCTGGGTGATCTTTGCAAAGCTAAACATATTACTGTTTGCTGCATTGATGGTACCTTTATGATTTTTAGCTGCTTATATTGCATAGTATCATCAGTATTGTTGCTCTGCAGTGTGAATTGACTGCAACATTGTTTTCAGCTGCACGCTCAGGAATCACGGTGACTTTTGTTATAATAGATGGATGGGTTGTCACTGTAGCATCAGTTGGTGATTCGCGTTGTATTCTAGAATCTGCTGAAGGTTCAGTTTACTTCTTGTCTGCTGATCACCGCCTGGATGCCAATGAGGAGGAGTATGTTCATACATCGAGGCTTTGTTGCATTCATGTCCCCTTTTCTTTTCTCTCGCTCGCCCACGCGGCCCGCTCGCTCCGCAGAGCGCCTCTTTTTCGCACCCGCACGCACGCGTGCAACGCACACTGCACCGATGACCCACGCAGATGCCTGGCCCATGTGTCATCTACTAAACCGCAAAAACACAGAGTAAGCCAGAACTGATGGCTGGATCTTTGACAGCTAGTCAAAAGGTACTGAAAACTTTACAGCGATGCTAATTAGGTGAACCTTTCATTACAGCGATGCTAATTAGGTGAACCAGATCGAACGCAAAACGCAATGGCCTCGTATGGGCAGGTTGCCTAGAAGGGTTTATATGTTCAATTTATATGTTCAATGCTTCGGCTCTCAATGTTTTGGTTCTCCTTAATTTGTCGATATGTTTTTGTTTTTGCAATAAGCCCATTGAGACAAGTCAAATAAAAGTGTTGTTCATACATACTCCAATTCGCATAAAGCCTGCCTAACTAGACCTCACAGCCTCACAGTGATGCCTTTGAAGTCGATGAATCATGTGGGTGTTTCATCTTTGTAGTCTAATATTTTGACTTTTACATAGAGGACCATGTCATTGGCCTTATTTTGTGGTGTGTTTGCATCAAGGCATATGAGGGCATTTGTCAGCTACTAATATTTTACTGGCCCTTCATTGTTATTTGTCTGGTCATTTCGGTAGTCAGAAGGTTATTGAGTTTAGGTACATTCATAGCGGACGTCCTAGCTTTGCTAGATCTTTTGGGCTTCCAGCAATTCTCAAAAAATCTATTTAGTTCTATTAATTTTTGTATATGAACTCAGCAAGATCCCTTGGCATGCAATAATGGCAAGCCAAAGTCACAATGAATTTATTCCTGTAAAAATGCAGTTCTACACTGAGTTTATCACTATACTGTCACCTATTTTTAAGTTGTGCGTACACCAACTGAAGTGGTTGCTAGTCTGACTTGAGTTATTATTCTGGCTTCTTCTTAGATTGTTGATGGCCACAACGGACCTGCGGCTGCAGTATACACTAGGGAGAATCTCCCAAACAATGTGTTAGCTGCTATTCCTCCAAATCTTACAAGTGAGGAGTGTACAGCGGCATTGCCAAGGGCACTAGTTGCAAGTTTTGTTAAAACAGATAAAGACTTCCAAACAAAAGGTATTGTTCTTTCATTAGATTTACACTTTTAAGTACTGCAAGGGATGATATATGTACGCATGATTATTATGTGGAGGCTTATAGCATTACCCCCTCTTCAAAAATGTATCTTCCCTTTATTACATGTTCTTATGTAGAAGTACTATTTGTTTAATAGGATATAAGGTATACATATTTATCATCCATAATAAAAAAGTAGTTATCAATGTCTGGGTGATCTTTGCAAAGCTAAACATATTACTGTTTGCTGCATTGATGGTACCTTTATGATTTTTAGCTGCTTATATTGCATAGTATCATCAGTATTGTTGCTCTGCAGTGTGAATTGACTGCAACATTGTTTTCAGCTGCACGCTCAGGAATCACGGTGACTTTTGTTATAATAGATGGATGGGTTGTCACTGTAGCATCAGTTGGTGATTCGCGTTGTATTCTAGAATCTGCTGAAGGTTCAGTTTACTTCTTGTCTGCTGATCACCGCCTGGATGCCAATGAGGAGGAGTATGTTCATACATCGAGGCTTTGTTGCATTCATGTAATATCCTTATCTTTGTGATTAAACTAAGGTCCATGACTACAGGGTGGAGCGTGTAACAGCAAGTGGTGGTGAAGTTGGGAGAATAAATGTTGCTAGAGGTGTTGGGGTATGTTCTTTTCATTTGTGTATGTTTGTCAGTTACCAAGTTAACAACTGTCTCCTAGGCTGTTTATATATTTTTTCTTTCCTTGGATATACCGTACTGTAAAAGTAGTTCCAGTGACTATTTTTATTTCACTTTTTCCCTCTGCAATCATTATTCAGATCGGTCCACTAAGATGTTGGCCAGGCGGATTGTGTTTGTCAAGGTCAATTGGTGATACCGACGTTGGAGAATACATAGTTCCTGTCCCCCATGTGAAGCAAGTTTTTTTTTGAAATGGAGGCGTACCCCCGGCCTCTGCATCATGATGATGCATGCGGCCATGTGTGGAAAAGATTCTGTCATGTTATAAATAATATCTGACACCAATAATACCATATAAAGACCAATGATTTCTTAGATTAAAACAGCTAATTCTTGCGATCATAATAGATCTGAGATTTGATGCATCCAAACTTATTGCAGCTATCCAATGCCGGAGGGCGGCTTGTCATTGCTAGTGATGGTGTGTGGGATGCATTGCGCTTTCAAGAAGCCCTGAACTACACCAGGGGGCTGCCAGCTGAAGCTGCTGCGAATCGAGTTGTTAAAGTACTGAAATTTTATTACAGGCAGGTGTATCCCTTCCTGGCATAGTGCATATCTTGGTACACTTATAAGCCATTATCTTATCTAGGAAGCTGTGAGCTCAAAAGGACTACGAGATGATACTACCTGCATAGTAGTCGACATATTACCTCCAGAAAAGCTAAGCCCTCCATTGAAGAGGCATGTGAAAGGAGGCATCAAAGCATTATTCCGATGGAGGCCCTCAGATGAATTATCTGAAGAACAGACAGACAATGGGTGTTTTGAACCTGATGTTGTAGAGGAACTATACGAAGAGGGGTCCGCAATGCTTGCTCAAAGGTTAGCATTACTGTAATACACTGTAGAATTTCGAAGTTTGTCCTAGAAGAGTATATTGGGAACATGCATCAGTATACTATAATGGTGTTATCATATATGTCCCGAAGATGTCCTCTTAGGTGTCATTGACACTTGCTAGTGCATTCCTGTCATGTTACTTTCATTTGTCAATGGATGTAGGTGAATGTGTCAACTTATTCAGGAGAGCTCACGATCAGATCAGCCTATCGTCGTTTCTTCTTAGGGGCTGTTGATTTTGAGCCACGGAAGGAATTTGGGAAACTTGGGCTCCACCTCTCTGCAAATTTTTCATTTAGTTGGCCTCTCTAAATCGATGTTGGACTGCTGATCGATTGGCTCGTCGAGCTCTTGACCACCCTGAAAAATGTGTGCTCTATGACCAGGAGGAAACCATATAACACTTGCTCGCTGCATGCGTGTTCTCTAGAGAAGTTTGGTTCTCTGTGTTGTCCTTGGTTGGGTTACACAGCACACTGCAAGGCCAAATGATCTTGCGTTTACTGATTGGTGGCGTCAAGCAAGGCAGCAAGCGGTTCGACAACACTGCAAGGGTTTCGATTCTTTAGTCGTGTTGGTAGCTTGGTGGATTTGGAAGCATAGGTATGGATGTGTTCTTGAGGGGGCTCTTCCTCGTCGTAGTTTAATTATGCAGAACCTTAGGGATGGGGTGAAGGAAATATGCCCTAGAGGCAATAATAAAATTATTATTTATTTCCTTATATCATGGTAAATGTTTATTATTCATGCTAGAATTGTATTAACCGGAAACATAATACATGTGTGAATACATAGACAAACAGTATGTCACTAGTATGCCTCTACTTTACTAGCTCGTTGAATCAAAGATGGTTAAGTTTCCTAGCCATAGACATGAGTTGTCATTTGATTAACGGGATCACATCATTAGAGAATGACGTGATTGACTTGACCCATTCCGTTAGCATAGCACTTGATCGTTTAGTTTGTTGCTATTGCTTTCTTCATGACTTATACATGTTCCTATGACTATGAGATTATGCAACTCTGTAGGATCTAGACGTAGATGTGTCTAGAGGGGGGGGTGATTAGACACTTAGTGCTAAAGTTGCAATTTTTAAGCCTTTTCGGTTTAAGTGGAGTTTAGGCACAATTTCAACACACACAATACATATCAAGCAAGCATGCAAAGAGTATATGAGCAGCGGAATGTAAAGCATGCAACTTGCAAGAATGTAAAGGGAAGGATTTGGAGAGATC
>NW_024116652.1:0-5930 GCF_003073215.2 Triticum urartu
CGTGGACCCGCGGCGCGCGTGCCGTCGCGGGCGACGTGGAGCCGCCGAAGTAGAGCAGGTCCGGGATGTACACGTCGTAGTGCTTCGCCAGCGCACCAACCTAGACAGCATGAATCGATTAATCAACCATAACTACGGAATGTACGTAGCATAACAATGTACCACTGCAAGTACAAAGTGCAAACCTGGAACTGCCAGGTGACTATGCCTTCGGCAGCGAAGCCGTGCACGAGCACCACTGATGGCCGGCGCACTCCTTGGGATTTGGACGTCTCGCTCTGCTTCTCTTCGGGCGCGACGGTGGAGTTGTTGCCAGGGACCTTATCCTTGGGCACCCAGAAGGTGAGCACCGTGCCGGCGCCGTCGACGTCGACGGTGTGCTGCCGGAGGCCTGCCCACTTGATGAGGAAGTGCAGCAGCGGCTTCTGCGCCTCCACCAGGTTCACCATCGTATCCTAGCTACCTGTGCTCCTTGACTGCTAGGTGGTTCCTGGATCTACGCACGATTCAATGCTGCTGCGTGGGAGAGCCAGTGTAGGTGGTGTTGATCTTATATAAGAGTGGCAGACGACCTGGCTGCTGCGCGGCCGGTCAAGGATACTATTCAGAGGAACTTTTCTTAATGGCATTCAACTCCTTCCGGTGGTAGTTGCAGGTTCTTCTACCGATCTTGAAATTTTCTTCAAGGCATTCATTTCCTTCTGGTGGTAGTAGTTGCAAGTTGTTCTTCCACCGATCTGGGTGAAATAAAAATGTTTTCACGCACCGAACGGAACACTTTCTTTTGCTAACCTATCACTATCGCAGGGCCGTTATCAAGCGAATCAGACACAACTATTTGTTGGTTAGCAATTGTGGATGGGGTTAGATGAGCTGCCCTTGCCTACTTAGAGCAACCGCGAATGCTCACATGGGCGTGCAATGCTGCCATGTACGCGGATTAATTCCACGCCAGAGGAAAGACGACATCCTCATGTCTGTTCGAAATAAATTAATATATGTCAATAGTTAATTAGCATACCTTTATCTTTACCTAATAATAGAGTAAATTGGGTCTCTTTCATCCGTCATGGCATTTTTCAGAAAAGTCCCTCTATTTTAGAGAATTCAACCCGCAGTCCTGTTTTAAATTAAAACGAATCGTTATTTTCATATTTTACATAGAAGTCCTTGTCTTTTTTTTAAAATCAACGCGCCGTTCGGATTTAAGTCACACCCGAACCGTTATTTTACATTTTTTGAACCCACCTAATGTTTTAGGTAATTCATCCGCGAATCATATTTAAGTCAAACAAATGCTTTTTAAAATCATCCATATTTTTTAAACCGTAACTCCGATTTGAACATGTTATATATGAAATTTGATTAGAAAAATATGTAGAATATGAATATGAGATTATTTTTACCTGTTAAGTATTTTTAAATATTATTTTGGAATATATTTGATTCAAACCAAGTGATTTTCTAAATTATCTGTATCTTTTAAACCGTAACTTCGATTTTAACATATTATATCTGAATTTTTATTAGAAAAATGTGTGGAATCTAAATATGATGTTAACTTTACATGTTAAATATTTTTAAAATATTGTTATGAAAGCAAACTTATAATTTATAGCGCAAGATCCGTTTTTTTCATACCGGCGGCGATCCAGATTGCAAATAAACACCCCACTATAACCATATAGGGAAAAGAAAACATTGATAAGTACACATGCATACCTCTGAAAAATGACGCAGGGGAAAACAACAGATTTCTCATCGCGAGAGTGAGAGAAAGCGAACGAGAGAGAGAGAGAGAGAGAGAGAGAGAGAGAGGGAGAGGGAGAGAGAGACGTCTTAGGATTAACCATATTCAACACACGTTTTTTATTGTTTTGTGTGAACACCGAGGCCATCGCTCGCGAGGGTGAGAAGGAGGATAAGCGGCAACACAAATATGATGCCTCGCAAAAATAAAGAAGATTGACCTATTGTGGTCTTGAGTGATGGTTGTTGAGTTAAGGGTATGTGTTATGTTTTCTCTTCCGTTGCAACGCGCGGGCTTTTTTGCTAGTGCTAATTAATGATGCGATGTCCAAACCCAAACAATCATGTCCTGTGGAAGCATCCCTTTACACTTAACATGTACTCGTAACTGCCATATCCCTTTGGAGGCATCCCCTCACCCAATTTGTTTGATCTCCAGTGTACGCGCCTCGCTTGATCCTTTGGAAAATAAAATAAAAAGGACTCCAAGAAAATGCTCGGTTTTCCTGATTGTCATTAGATTCATCAACTCGAGCCAGCCAGTAGATTTTAACTGGTAGAGCCTCCTCATCCTGACGCTTTGGCCAGATGGCATGATGCTCGACAGTCACATGCAACCTGGACTTGAAATTCACACAATCAATAGTAGTACGTCCGCTTCAACTGTACTATTTGCAAACCTATCACTATCGGTTGAGCCGCTATCAAGCGATTCAGATATTGCTATTGTTGATTGGCAATCGTGGATGGAGTTAGATGAGCTGCTATTGCCTACTCAAACCAACCAGAGTATTGCTCGGCCAGTGCTCAGTTTTGCGTGCAATGCTGCCATGGACGCAAATTAATTACGCGCCACGGAATAGACGACTTCCTCAGGTTGGTCATAGTGAAGAGGAACGTAAACTATTTCTATGTTACTAGTCTATGTTATTACTTTTATAGTGGGTAGTGTAATATGTGTGATAACATAAATGTGTCATTTATTACTTTGTTGATTCATTTTGCATTGGGAAGCACTATGTGATGGTAACATATTATGTTACTACCTCCGTCCCGGTGTATAAGTCATTCGCGTAGTTCTAGGTCGATAATTTAACTATCTAAATATGTATTATATGTGACAAAAAATATATATTTAGAAACTACATCTGTGTGGAAATCTAGTGGTATACTTTTCATGACATATAACACATATTTAATTCCTCAAATCGATGACCTAGAACTACGCGAATGACTTATACACCCGGACGGAGGGAGTACTTTATTTGTCTCTCTCCTAATTAACTACTTGCCACCTCACCATTTTTGTTTATATGTCATCTATGTTACTAATTATGTTACTCCCACTATGACCAGCCTCATAGGAAATAAATTAGCACACATCTATTATTAATTAGTACATGCTAATTAAAGAACCTTCATTACTGAAGGGGCCCAACCCTAAACAGTCACGTCACTATGGACAGAATCCCTTCTCTCTCCCCTAATATATATGTACTCCTTGAACTAAATCCATAACAGTTATATCCCATCGCTTGAGGCATCCCCTCAGGGAATTTGTTCGATCTGCAGTGGACGTGCGTCATTATATTCTTCATAAAATAAAAGGGACTCCAAGCAAATGATGAGTTGTTGTGATTGTCATGAGATTCATCAGGTCGAGCCGGCCAGTATAGATTTTAATTGGTAGACGAACCTCGTCCAAAATGCGTGGGATAGCGCCATGATACTCGACAGTCACGTGCATCCTGGACTTGAAATTCACACATCAACAGTCCGTCACATGGATTCGACGCTTGAATTGGAATAGTATTGTCAAGCCTATCACTATCGGCAGGGCCACTATCAAGCGATTCAGAAACAGCTATCGTTGACTTGGAATTGTGGATGGAGTTTGTTGAGCTGCTCTTGCCTACTCAAAACAATCTGAGTATTGTTCGGCCAGTGCTCACTTCTGCGTGCAATGCTGCCATCGACACAATTAATTCCTCGGCACAGGAAAAACGACTTCCTAGTAACTGTTAGGAATACACAACACATTTCAGCTATTAGTTAACATATACTAATTAATGAATAGTAATTATTGAAGGATTGTCCAACCCCGAACAGTCACGCCCTAAGGACGTAACCCTTCTCTCTTTTAACAACTTGTTTAATATATGAACTTTGTTTAAGGCTTTGGTATTTTGAACTTAACTTTGTTTAACATTAATGGGTTGCAAATGCACCAGCCAACTGCCAACCTTCATTCATGTAATCATGGGCCACTCCTATAAGGACATCCATACACCTTTTCCTAGTTTTACATGGGGGCAATTTATGCACCCATTCTTACTCCCTCCGGTTCAAAAAAAATCAATTTATGGACATTTTTTAGTTAAACAATGAAACCGTCATCTTGCTATCATCTTTAATATTTAGTTTGACATCTAATAATTCATATTTTTAATCTATCTCAAATATTACATTAATAATATTGGTATTAAAGACATATACCACCATGAAACTATTGGTCAAATTTCATTTTAGATCGGAAGGATCCAACCTGCACACACACATACGTAGAATCTATTGGTCAAATTTAATAACGTTCGTACGTACAATATTTGCATTAGAAATTAGATACAAGTATGGAATAATGAACAATATTTAGGTAGGGTATCTGAAATGGTTCGGAACAAAATATTCATGGAGTTTCGTTCACTTTCTGCGTTTGCCTGCATTGTTCTGTTAACTATTGAGCTCGAGTAGAACATTGATTTAGTTCCCTGTCTATTTCCTTTAATAATTGAAGCACTATCACGGTTATTTAATAGAACTGCTGCAACCTGGAGTCTAACTAACTAGTGTATACATTCAAGATTATTCCTTCCTAATATATGTATAAACTCTTAGCAATCTATGTTATGTCTACTCTAATTAACCTTGCATCTTATACATCCCTACTATTATCAGCATTTTTTAGTCCATGAATTTTTTTATTTCTAACACCAGATTCTTTTTAAACACAAAAACAATTTTTTAATTCGATGAAAAACTTTTGAATCTAAGAACAATTTTTACTGTCACAAATAAATTATGAATCCAAGGACATGTTTCAAACACCAGGAACATTTTTTGAATTCATGAACAATTCTTAAATTTCAAGAGCAATGTTTTAATTTGATTAACATATTTTGGATTCTTGAATATTTTTTATGGATTCCGAGAATAATTTATGAATTAGAATAATTTTTCATTTCGGTAACACTTTCCAATCGCAGAAGTTTTTTTTGCTATCCTCAACAATCTATGAATCCAACATCAAATTTTTTAACTATCTTAACATTTCTTTGAATCCATGAACAATTTTTTTCATTTATGAACATTTTTTGAATTTCATGAACATTTAATATAAAGTGCAATTCTTGAGTTATTCACAGAAACATTGAATTATTAGAACATTTGTTAATACAAATAACTTTAGAAACCCACACACAGTTTATAAATTCCAAGAATAATTTTTGAATTAAAAGAACAGTTTTTGAATACCATGATTTTTTAATCCAAGAAAAAATTTCAGTTCCATGATATTTTTTGAATCTGGAGGACAATTATTGAATTCCAAGATCACATTTTGGGTTAATTTTTTTTTGAATCCAGAAACAAATCTCGAATTCCATGAAAAAATTGAATCCTGCAAACATTTTATGGATGCCAGAATTAATTTTAAAATGTCAGGAACAACTTTTCAATTTCAAGAATAATATGTTAATTATGTGGACATTTTCTTAACCCACAGTTTTCTTTTGAAATCTATGAACATATTTTGAATCGGAAGACAATTCGCAGAATAAAATTTGAATTACATGCATTTTTCAATTCCTTGAACACCTATTGAATCAAAGAACAAACAATTCCAAGAACAGATTTCGAATTATGAGATATTCTTTAATCTCATGAACAATTTTCAAATTCCAAGAATATATTTTGAATTATGAGTAGACCATTTGGACCCCAAGAACATCTTGTGAATTCATTTAAAACTTTTCATTTTTAAGAACGACTTTTGGATGTCATGTACCTTTTAAAAATGAGAACAACAATTTTTTATGGCGTAAGAATAAATTTTTAATTCAAGTACATTTTTGAAACACTTTTGCTTTGCTACCCCCGTCCACCCTCCACCCCCCCCCCCCGCG
>NW_024116653.1:0-12455 GCF_003073215.2 Triticum urartu
CATTACAGGGCGATTGCATTGCATACAATAAAGTGACAACCATATGGCTCCTGCCAGTTGCCGATAACTTGGTTGCAAAATATGATCATCTCATACAATAAAATTTAGCATCATGTCTTGACCATATCACATCACAACATGCCCTGCAAAAGCAAGTTAAACGTCTTCTACTTTGTTGTTGCAAGTTTTACCTGGCTGCTACGGGCTTAGCAAGAACCGTTCTTACCTACGCATCAAAACCACAACGATAGTTTGTCAAGTTGGTGTTGTTTTAACCTTCGCAAGGACCGGGCATAGCCACACTTGGTTCAACTAAAGTTGGAGAAACTGACACCCGCCAGCCACCTGTCTGCAAAGCACGTCGGTAGAACCAGTCTCGCGTAAGCGTACGCGTAATGTCTTTCCATGCCGCTTCATCCAACAATACCGCCGAACCAAAGTATGAAATGCTGGTAAGCAGTATGACTTATATCGCCCACAACTCACTTGTGTTCTACTCGTGCATATAACATCAACGCATAAAACCAGGCTCGGATGCCACTATTGGGGAACGTAGTAATTTCAAAAAAAATTCCTACGCACACGCAAGATCATGGTGATGCATAGCAATGAGAGGGGAGAGTGTTGTCCACGTACCCTCGTAGACCAAAAAGCGGAAGCATTAGCACAAAGAGGTTGATGTAGTCGTATGTCTTCACGATCCAATCGATCAAGTACCGAATGTACGGCACCTCCGAGTTCAGCACACGTTCAGCCCGATGACGTCCCTTGAACTCCGATCCAGCAGAGTGTGGTGGGAGAGTTTCGTCAGTACGACGGCGTGGTGACGATGATGATGTTCTACCGACGCAGGGCTTCGCCTAAGCACCGCTACAGTATTATCGAGGTGGAGTATGGTGGAGGCGGGCACCGCACACGGCTAAGAGACGATCAACTTGATCAACTTGTGTGTCTCTAGGGTGCCCCCTTGCCCCCGTATATAAAGGAGCAAGGGGGAGGCGGAGGTCCGGCCAGGCTTGGGGCGCGCCAGGAGGAGTCCTACTCCTACCGGGAGTAGGACTCCCCCCTTTTCCATGTTGGACTTGGGGAGAAAGAGGAGAGAGAGGGGAAAGGAAAGGGGGGGCCGCCCCCTCCTTGTCCAATTCGGACTTGGGGGGAGGAGAGCGCGGCTGCCCCTTGGCCTCCTCTCCTCTTCCTCCACTAGGCCCATTAAGGCCCATTAAGTTGCCTGGGGGTTCCGGTAACCTCCAGGTACTCCGGTAAAATCCCGATTTCACCCGGAACACTTCCGATGTCCAAACATAGGCTTCCAATATATCAATCTTCATGTCTCGACCATTTTGAGACTCCTCGTCATGTCCGTGATCACATCCGGGACTCTGAAGAACAACCTTCGGTACATCAAAACATATAAACTCATAGTGAAACTGTCATTGTTACGTTAAGCGTGCGGACCCTACGGGTTCGAGAACTATGTAGACATGACCGGGACACATCTCCGGTCAATAACCAATAGCGGAACCTGGATGCTCATATTGGTTCCTACATATTCTACGAAGATCTTTATCGGTCAGACCGCATAACAACATACGTTGTTCCCTTTGTCATCGGTATGTTACTTGCCCGAGATTCGATCGTCGGTATCTCCATACCTAGTTCAATCTCGTTACCGGCAAGTCTCTTTACTCGTTCTGTAATACATCATCCTGCAACTAACTCATTGGTTGCGATGCTTTCAAGGCTTAAGTGATGTGTATTACTGAGAGGGCCCAGAGATACCTCTCCGACAATCGGAGTGAAAAATCCTAATCTCGAAATATGCCAACCCAAGATGTACCTTCGGAGACACCTGTAGAGCACCTTTATAATCACCTAGTTACGTTGTGATGTTTGGTAGCACACAAAGTGTTCCTCCGGTAAACGGGAGTTGCATAATCTCATAGTCATAGGAGCATGTATAAGTCATGAAGAAAGCAATAGCAACATACTAAACGATCGTGTGCTAAGCTAACGGAATGGGTCATGTCAATCATATCATTCTCTTAATGATGTGATCTCGTTAATCAAATGACAACTCATGTCTATGGTTAGGAAACATAACCATTTTTGATCAACGAGCTAGTCAAGTAGAGGCATACTAGTGACACTCTATTTGTCTATGTATTCACACATGAATTATGTTTCCGGTTAATACAATTCTAGCATGAATAATAAACATTTATCATGATATAAGGAAATAAATAATAATTTTATTATTTCCTCTAGGGCATATTTCCTTCACGGTTCGGGTCATTTTACCCTAAATCCATTCGCTCCCTGCCGCCGCCGCACCTGTCTCCTCGCCGCGGACGCTCGCCGCTCGTGTTCCTCGCTGCGACTACTCGCCGCTCGTGTTCCTCGCCGTAGCCGCTCGTGCTCCTCGCCGTAGTCGCTCGCCACTCGTGCCCCTCGCTGACGCCACATCACTTTGCTCGCCGCAGTCTCTGGCGTGACCCCTTGCCTGATTTTCTCCGATCGCCGTCTTCCTCCGCGGTCTTCACTCCAAGGTAGCACCCATCTCTTCTCACCTCATCCATCAATTCTTTGATCTATGGTGGGGTTGCTGATTTGGGGCCGTCCTCCTCCTTTAGGTCGAGATGCCCAAGACCAAGCACTCCGCGCGCAAGCAGGTCACTGGTGGGCCATCTCGTATGTCTCGTCGGGGTGGCTTCGATGACTCACAGGAGCGGGCTCGTTATCGGAAGCGTGCTGCTCACCCTCACAGCTCTACTAGCAACTCCTCTTCGGAGGGCTCCGACTATGAGGATGAGCTGCATGATTTGGATCAGCCAGAGTTTGTCGCCGTTCGCACCTCCGCACCCAAGCCGGGTACTCTTCGTCCCACCTTCAAGCCTCCTCCTCCTCCGGTGCAACCTCACGGTGATGCTCGTCATATCTCTCACGAACCTCCTTTACCCCTCGGCTGCCACGTTAAGCGGTTCAACGAGGTTCATGTTGCTTCCTATCTTAAGTTGCGTCGTGATGTTGATCAATTTACGGTTGCTCGAGACTCTCAGGACAATCGTTTTCGCACTAATGTCCAAGCTGACATTTTTACCACTGTCATCATTCCTAAGGGTCTTTCTCTGCATTTGTGCATTGATTTAGAGCATATTCGTACTCATCCGGACAAATATTCTTGAGCTATTGAGCTCATTGAGTCGTCCAATCTTGCTGCCCCATTTGCATTTCAACATGACTTTAACCAAGCCGCCATTCATCAATTCTATGCTACATGTTTCTTCGGTCCCAATAACACTGTTACTTGGATGACCTCAGACACAAAGCTCTCGGCTTCCTATACTCAGTTTGTTGCTGCCCTTGGTTTTCCTGACACCGGGTTCAAAATTCACAATGATGACCCTGAACATAGACCCAAGGGCACCGATGTATGTGCTGATCTTATCAAACCCATACAGACCTGACTAATGAGGAGAAACATAAGGGCTTTAACCAAGTCTCCATTTGGCGCGCTCCTTTCTTCATTATCTATCAATGTGTCATTCGCACCATTTATCCTAAGATGGGTGACAAGGGCCCTTGCAGTAGCTACTGCATTGATCTCATGCATCGCCTCTATGCGTCTCCGAAAGGGAAGATCAATGTGCCTCATTTTCTATGGCATGAGATTCGCCTCGCTTCTCTCCAGTACAAGCGGGCCTTTCCTCATGCTCCCTTTCTTCAGGCATTTATCGAAAATATGGCTCCGTTTCCTATTGCCCGCACTCATTTGCATGAGCGATGGGTCATTCCCGCACACATGGCCGATGACTATGTTCCCAAGGATTCTTCCTCTTCTGCTCATCCGTGCCGAACTGTTGCTAGCACTCCTCGTCCTGCTCCCTCCGGATCTGCACCCTTTGGTCGCAATGCTCGCTTTCTTGGGAAGGCCCACTCTACCTTGATGAAGGCTGTTACTTTTAAATGCTCCCAAAATCACGATGTTGTCACGCGCCTTATCACCTCCAAAAACGCTCTGAAGGCTCGTCTGAGAGACTCCGGAGTGTTCGATGTGAGTGATGATGACCATTTTCCTGATGAGCCCCCTTCTGACCTTGGCTTTCCTTCGTGTCCTGAGTGGTCTGACTTTGACGAGGCTGGTGGTAGTGGTGGTCATGATGATGATGATGAGGCTGGGTTCTGATGATGATGATGATGATGTTCTGGTCGCTCCTCTTGGCCCCCTTTTTAGGTACTTGCTGCCAAAGGGGGAGTAGTGTATCCATTGAGTACTGCAATATGTAATATTAACTTGTATTGCACTATGATATGTATCGTACCTTGAACCTTGTTATGATCATTGTTACTTTAGGTTCTATGATGTGAGTGATGAATCTATTTGAATGTTATCATGTGCAACTTGTGATTTGAATGTGTTGGTATCACCCTGAGGGGAGCTCCTCTCATGCTTATTTTTCTTGTGCACATTGTTAAGGGGAGCTCCGCAATAAATCCCTTCGATACTCAAAGTTTTATTTATTTATTTTAGGAAGTACATGTATGTTGTCATCAACTACCAAAAAGGGGGAGAATGAAAGTGCAATCATGCCCTTAATCTTATTTTGATGTTGATGACAACATGCATGTATGGGACTAATCATGTTTATCAAGTATATCTCATGATTATGTCTCATAGGCCGTGTGTCGATCATGACTAAAGACAAATGCATATAACTCAAGATTGGAGATACAAGACAATAGCGTTGGCTTTGTTTACAGTTTGTTCTTGAGTATAGGGATCTCGCACTATTAAGAGGGGATTGATGGATCTAGTGAAAGATTTGCTCAAAACCCACAACTCCATTTTCACCGGACGTCCGGTACGTTACAGATGTCCGATCCCTTTCAGCTTTCCGGTCGTCCGGCTCCCGTCGGTCGTCCGGTGTTTCTTCATAGAACAAAAGTCACGGATGTCTGACCTTCTCCGGACGTCCGGTCCCCGGACGTCCGTTTTGCTCCGGACGTCCGACACTCACTCAACAAAACAATTTTTACGGATATACGGTCCTCTACGGATGTCCGGTCACCGGACGACCGAAATCGTCTGGACGTCCGTTAGCTGTATGCTGATTCGTGGCTTGTGACTCTCCAGCGACCGGACGACCGACGTCTATCGGACGTCCGGACCTGTCTGTGCCACCGGACGTCCGGTCCTGTCCGGACGTCCGACGCCTCCTGTGCACTTGTGTTGCTCAAACGGTTACTTTTCCACCTCCACTATATATAGCCTTCTCCCTTCCACGGGATAAGGTTGACCATTCACTTTGAGCTTCCTAAGAACACATTTCACTCACTCTCTCACTCTTCCACACCAAATCTTAGATCCCCAAGGGATTTGAGAGCACTTGAGAGAAGTTCTCCAATCAAGTGATAGATCCACTCCTTCCCCTTCTTTGCATCAAAGGAATTCGTGATTTGAGCAAGTCTTGAGTTTTTTCCCCATCGTTCTTGTTACTCTTGGAGGTTGGAGACTCCTAGGCGGTAGGAGTCTTTCGGAGAGGAATCGACTCTTGTGATTACCCCCGGAAAAGTTTGTGAGGGTTTGGAGACCACCCCAAGGTCTACCACTAGTGGTTGAGAAACGCCTCCGTGGTGTTGTCTCAAAGGGAGATTAGGGTGAGACTTCGTGGCGTTGGTGTGCCTTCGTGGTAACATCCACCTCTCTAACGGTGACGTAGCTTCCCTCCAAGGAAGTGAACATCGGCATACATCCTCATCTCCCGGAGTTGCGGTTATTCCTAACCCTAACTCTCTACTTGTGGTTACTTGTCTCTTAGCACTTTTGTACTTGTACCTATTCACCCCCCCCCCCTCCTCTAGGTTCATCTCGATCCTTTCAGCAAGGATACTATATTTTCATGCGAAACAATACTAAAATATACAAAACAGATGAAACTAATCAGTACCATTAAGTTGAGTTACGTACTAGTGTACTAGCTACTTGCATTGAGATTTGTGAGATTGGAATATGAAGAAGTCAGTGAAGTACTTGTGAGCGCGGACTCGCCGGAGCAGGCTCGGTGAGTCATTGATCGCACGCCTAGAGTTTGAGTGGAGAGGGTGCCGCCGAATGAATTGATGGACAGATAGGCGATGGCTAGATATATGTACGTGTGAACATGGAGTGATTACATTACGCATTAGTAATACGGGGGTGTTGGGCCGATGGACAAATGAACAGCTGTACAGAGTCAACATCACACTGACGTACAACCTTTTACTCCCAAAAAAACTCACGTATGGCCTCAGGAAACCAGGCATCGTAATAAATTTTGGATTCTTCGGTGATTATGGTTTGTGAGCGCTCGAAACCGATCGAACACCGAATAGCTATCGAAGTTGCCACCGAACCAAACAACCGTACACCGAATAAGTGGATAAACTGGTTGAATTGGTTCGGTTCGGTTTTGGTTTTCGGTGTTCGGTGTGACAGTGCCCACCCCTAACACTATGCGATTTAATGAATAAGGATTTTAGTTTATGTGACTATACGTGAGTTTATCTATATGACTAAATAAACTATTTTTCAAAGTTAGCACTGATGTTAATGAAATTTTAATGAGACCGTTCTTGCAAAAAGAGATAAGCAATGTTTTTTTTAATTGTTAAAAGTATCCAGGCCCAAGTCTTCCAGGTGAGATTTTTCCAAATAAAATGAGTACGTTGAACGAGCATGTTTGTCGTGTTATACTTGATTATTTTGAGAATATAATTATACTTAATAATACAGTGATAATTCTTAACCCTAAAGGTAATGACCCTCAAAGTTTGAAAAATTATTGACCTATCAGTCTTTGTAACTTCATATATAAAGTGATATCAAAATATATAGTTAATCATCTCCGGCTGATTCTTGAGGATCACATATCTGAAACCAAAACTATATTTGTGGTAGATTTGTGTCGGACAATGCGATCATCTCTTTTGAATATATTTTCATATGATCCAGCATAGTAAAAACCAATTTAATACGCATTGTGCCTAAAAGTTGGAATTTGGGTAAGCATATGATAGGGTGGATTGGAGATTACTTGGGGCTTACATTCGAAAGTTTGGTTTCAACCTAGGTGGGTTGATTGGGTTATGAGGTGTGTTTGCTCGGGAAGATACTTGATTAGGTGCAATGGTGAGCTGCTGGATTTTTTTTCCAAGACTATTTTTCATTGTTAATGGCATTGTTAGTATCTAAACAAGGTGGTCTCGGTTGGGAGATTGACATCATTAAGTTGCCTCAAATAGTCTAGGTATCTCTAATATTCTTTTTGCCAATGACAGTTTGGTGTTTTCAAAGCTTCGGTGGACAAAGATACAATTATTCAACAAGCTTTGACCTTGTTTCAAAGATGTTCCGTCCAATATTTGAGTAATGCTAAATGCTCACCTTTATTCAGTGAGATGTGTCGTGTCCATACTAGGGAAGCGATTATGGAATTGGTGAAGGTAAACTCTAATGCATCTTTTATTCCTGAAACTGGTAGTAGCACAATTAGCATTGTAGCTCGCAACCATTTGGGTCATGTCTTTGTTTCTACATGCAAGCGAATTGGAAATTGTCGGTCAATGGAGGAAGCTGAAGTTGCACTGCTCTGGTTGGCATATCTTTGCTGGGTCGTTTCTACAAAGGAAGACCAATGATACCGGAGCTAGACTGTTCGGTGGTTGCAAAAGAGTTAGAGGCTCGGGAATTAGCTTTGTCAGCCTCTTTTCCTCTCATGTGAGACACCAAGATGGTCCTTGCCGACTTCTCATCATATAAGATCAGCACCGTCGGTGTGTTTTTGTGTGTTAGTGTTGGCTGTGTGCATGCTATCGACGGAGAGCTCGGGTGTGTGCTCATGCTGTTTGTATCCTCTTGATGCTCCATGTGAGCCAATAGAATCCTTACTTTGTCGAGAAATCAGATCTGTATTGTAGGTATAGACTGAAATAAGTTCACCCACGGGCTGGCGCCCTTAGCCAGGAGAGATGTTGACCAGGAGGTGATTGTTGATGTGCCGAGCGACCATCGCGAACTGATTAGAACTGAATGTAACATCTGATGCAAGCTATCCATGGATGTCAAAATGATGTTGTTCCATCTGAGCAAGAAGGTCAAGCAGTAGCTGCAGGATTTAAAATGGACAGGAAAATAGCAGCTCATAGTATGAGATTACTCAGTTAGTAGAAATAGCAGCGCATGCATTCTTCATATATGGAATGGTGAGCTACACATCTGATCACAAACTATCATGAGTATGTACAGCAATCACAGGAAATCACCTTTCTACTATCGTATATGTACATTATAAGCTGGCACGGCGAAGGTAATTTGGTGTGGTGGAATAGCTGAAATAATGGCATAACTCTTCTTCATCTAATTAATTAGGTCTTTCAAGCACTACGAAGTACTAGCCCTATGTGAATAGGAAGAAACTTTGGTGTATGGTGCAATAGCTGAAATTGTGACTAGGTTGCTTCACCTACGGTTTAAGCACTAAAACCCTTGTGTGTGGCACTCCAGGGGTTGGTTGGGATGCTCTTGCATGCCTGAGCAGCGACCTTCACCATCGCTTCAGGAAGGACGCCGGCATTGCAGATGTTTGCAAAGGACCGCATGTGCTTCATTCCATACTGTGCCAGCGAGCCACATTGTGATTCAAAAGCACGCACCTGAAGAAAGGGAGGACACAATATTAGTCATGCATGGCAGGGGCAGAAGAAATTACATGCTCTAAGCCTCTAACCGCATTAACTTTATGCCATATGACGCCTGCATGTATATAACTATATATACAGTTACAGCATCCAAGTTTCAATCCAGAAATCATCGATCCTCAATAATATTGCGATATATTCAGGACAATATTAGTCCTGAATATATATCCCATTTTTTAGTACTATTGCGATATATTCTACAGTATTTGTCAGTCAACTAATAACAACAATTTTATCTACAGAATTTTGTCCCAGTAGTCCAGACAATTAAGAAATAACTCATAACCAATAGGCAATAGAAAAAGACAACAAAAGCATAAGTAAGACCAAGCAAAGTCAAATAGAGCCTTACCGTAGACTTGAGACAACTCCAGTCATCAACAAGAGGCTCACCGGCTGGGCGAACAGTCTTTAGAACCATTGGACCATCCGCAAAACCAAACAGAAGGTTTCCAATCAGCTCGACGCTATTGTCGATATGCGATCTATGACTGGTCATTTCGAGCAATTGCTTCCGAGCATCGTTTTTCTCAGGGGAACTCTCAGCCAATTTCCGGTACTACATGTAGAAGAAAAGAAATCAATCAGTTCCATCTTTTTTGTACTGAGATTATTTATGCATATTCTATTTTTGTGGGTAAAGTATGGCAATGATCTAGGGATGACGTGACAACCAATCAACATGAGATATTTCTCATGAAATAATTATAAACCGTACCTTGTGCCAGAAGTAAACAAGATCAGCATCCCTCTGATTAACAGCTCTTGAGAAGGACGGCAGTGAGTTATCTTCAACAAATGTAGTGTTATTGTTAGCAGGATTTGAGCCGATGTACAAAAAGAGTTGTTGAGCATTCAGGTCCAAAGAACCGTATTGCATCACATGGGAACCATAGCTGTATGAGTCCTGAGCTGCTGTTCTCTTCTTGACCTGCTCAACCATTAACTAGTTATGTTAGGCCCCCGCAAAAAAACTAGTTACGTTAGGAAAGAACTCCAAGATTAATAAGCTAAAATAAATAAATTGGAGTTTTAAGCACTTACCAAGTCATATTGCTGCTTCAGAGATTCAGTTCTCAGGTTGTGCACATCACTGTCAACATTGAAAGTTGCGCGTTATTTAACCACGACTATGAACCATAACAAAAAACCTAGTTTATTTCAAACAAATGACCCAAGGTTTGACTCTGGGTTCAACTATAAAATGGTGAATGCTACAATTACTACAATGGCAGCCAACATGAGAACATGTAGGTGACATTTCATTCTAGTGCAGTTTGATAAGTGTCGTACTAGTTGCTAGTTAATCATTTTGAAACAACACACCTGTACGGTACCGGAAAGTACTAACAGATATGAGTCATGTATATGCTCAAACTGATCGTATCAAACCATGATTTTAGCATGTGAATGAACGGAAAACATGGTACAACAAAGCGGGATACCTGTCTTCCATCCAAGAAATGCTGTACAGGTCGCCCAAGCAGGTGTCATATTCCGGCGGAGGGCTGGGGTACTCGCCAGGGCAATACGTTCCCCAACTGCTCTCCTCTGCGTCCGACGCGGTGGTCGCGTAGACACCGATGTCATTCGGCAGAAGCCCCTCGAAGACGCTCCCGGCTTCACAGGCTTCAAGGTAAAATACCTACAAAATAAGAGTCAAACCATTGCTTCAAGCAGCAAACCATGCAGAGCAAAAATAAACAAAAGGACGATGGGGTACCAGGCTTTTGTAGCTTCCAGCAGCATGCTTTTTCTTCAGGACATCTACAAGATCGTCACCGTAAACGTATGGATTGGTGGGCATCCCTGAAATTCTTACCAGAACAGAAAAACCATGACACTAATAAGTTAATTGTGCACGTCTAGATTTGTATGTATGTATGCATGCATATGAAATATCTGTTCGAACTGGTTTTAGATATTAAAATTCTCGAAAGAAGACAATAAAAGAATGGCAGGTTCTGAAACTGACCAATGACCCCAGGACCCCCATGGTCACTGTAAAACACAAAAATGTGATCATTAGGGCCACTGTCCAAGACCTTGCCGCTCCCACCATTCACAGCGGTTTTATTACCGAGCAAGACAGCAAACAAGTTCTTAACATTAACCTCCTTTCCAGTGTAGTCCTACAATGCAGATTCAGTCAAACAGACAGAAAATTGTGGATACTGGATAGGGATACATGATCATAGGAATATATTGATTCATTCCATTGACATTATCACATAGAAATTTGACATCCAAGACCAACTGGAAAATGGCATAAAGACTGGTCAAAATTTTGACATTTAATGATTTTGAATGAGGTACAAACTGCCATTGAAATTTTTGTTCGTGTAATTTCTAGAATATCATATTCACATTTTTCTGCAACCATCAAACAGTTTGTATCATCCACTAAGGTAATCCATATTAATCTTAGATTTTTACTACATCAACAATAATTACTGGAAAATTTTCCTCGAAGACCCATGCATGATTACCTTAGGGACCCCAGCATAGACATCTCCACCTTGGGGGTGGTTGATGATGACGCCCGGCCTTGGGTTTTCCAGGTTGTGCGCAATATCGTCGTACATGAAGACGATGATGTTCTCATCCTTGAGACCACCCTTCTTTAAGATCTGGTAGGCGTGGCAAATATCTGCCTGCAAAGTGCAAAGTTTCGATCCACAAATTAAACACAATAATTAATTGTCATCAACCCAACGAACCACGAGGAAAAAAATCTAGAACACGCAGCAACACCAAACTGAACTTTTTTTCCAACATATTCTTATTGCCATGCATTGTACCTTCTATCTAGACCGTCAGTTTGTGTGCTGGTCGCATTGAGATATGTGCCACCTCGCCCGGGACTGTAAGCCTATGCAGTGGGAGAGCATGAAACAAAACTAAGAACGGGCCAAGGGCGGGCCAATAGCTTACTTAGTGGGCCATCTTTTGTTATTGGGCTGAATCCAGGTCAAATTCTCAAAGAAAGTCCAGAAAAAAGGACAGGCCATGGCCCTGGTTAGGAGCTCCCCCAAACCCCAAGAGGATCTGCCCCTGGGCCTATGTGAACAGTAATCAAGGCCCGCATATTTCTCAAAAAAAAAAAGTAATCAAGGCCCGCACTCTTACTCGGCTCATGGGCGCACAGTACTGCTGTCAAAGAAAGGACGGGCCAAGGGCGGACTGATTCTGCAGTGATGTAATTTGTGCAAATTGTACGTACGCGAGATTGATGTTAGAAAAAATGCACGATTATTTGGGACTTGGGCACACCTTCCTTCCATTCAATGGTTAACCCGTAATGACAATGTTTGAACACTTGGCCATTTCTGTATAACTTAATAACAAAATGATCCCAGTTTCTTTAGCTCCATTTATCTATTTCTTCTACCCACAGACAGGCGGGGCCTGCATGAGTTGAGACTAGCGAGAGAGCTGCCAGCTGACAGGGCAGTATTGCTTGACATGTGGACTGTTTGGTCGGTCAACAGAGTGCCACGTAGGCGAAATACGATGCTCTATAATGGACTGGTGACCGTACAATCGTCACGAGTCATATTCAGTGACCTTAACGAGCGTATTTCATAGTAGCAGGACAAAACGGTGTACTAACTCTAACCCTCCGTAGCTCATCCATCTCCTAGCTAGCTCTTGAACAGCATGGATAGATAAGCGGCCGGGTGCAGCGCCCGCCGGGTCAGCCACTACTTTCCCATGAAGGA
>NW_024116654.1:0-10472 GCF_003073215.2 Triticum urartu
GCGCCCAGCCCCGGGGCGGCCTCGGCCTCGACGACCCTGGTGTCGTGATCTGAGGGGCTGACGGTGTGGAGCACGAAAGAGAGCTCCGGCTCCAGCATCTCCTGCACCAGGACGGCCATCTTGGCGTCCCCCTGAGGCACGCCAGCCACCCGGCGGCTGAGGATGGCCCTCCGAGTGTACAGCGAGGCCCAGACCCGCGCTACTGCAGACCCGAAGTTGGTTGGGTCTGAGAGGCTGACATTGGGGATGGACTCGTAGAGCCCTGCAGCTGACATCCCGGCCAGGTCTTCCACGTTGGCGCTGGACCTGACGATCAGCCGTCCGTCCTCGGGGAAGATTATTTTCAGGGATTTGATGGCTTCTTCAGTTGGTGAAAGTAGCGAGACTATTGCTTGTAGCTCGGATGATAGGGTGTCAAGTTCACCATTTTCGATTTCAGCTGTCTCAATCTTGTCTAGAAGGCTTGTAAACGGTTCCAGTGATCCACTTTTCTTGAGGGCATCCTCCATTGATCCAAATGGAAGCACAGCCCCAGCAGGAACTTTGAATGCTGCTGGAATCCCTTGATCGTTGTAAACTAGCCAATGACAAAATAGAAAGAAAAAAATAAGATCAGAAATTATTTGCACAAAATAATTAGGAGAAAATGTTTCTATTACATGAGTTATGATATGTTAGGCGACAGTCTTAACCATATCGTTACCATTAGCAGAACGTCCATCGTAAAAAAAAATGCTCACTGGTTACCATGGATTGATGGATAGCACTACATACTGACTACGTATACATAAAATGAGTTATATATTTGATAGGTACAGGATTAGATGATGTACTATCGGTGTATTGAGATTCTACCAAAATTATACCGAAGAACAATGGCCCTTGCAGCAAAAGACCAGGGTGTACTTTGTTTTAATATGAAAATGTGGAATTAGATTTATATAGTAGTTTATGTTAAGCACTTTCGGCTTCCCTGTTGTTAATCAGAAGTGTACTATACCCAGCTATTCAAAAGTGAATGTTTACTTAACAGTTGACACTAAGAAAGTTGAAGAGCATCTCACTCTATTCAAAATGCTCTGCTTTTGAGCAGAAATGTATTATACCCAGCTACTCAAGCAACTTGACTGAATGTCTGAATCTTTACTTGACACTGAGAAAATTTAAAGAGCATCTCACTATTCGAAATGCCTGGTTTTTAAAAATAATACTGTCGACTTCCTATAAACCTCTTAGCAGTTATGATCTTGCAACACTTGTTAGTTTCCATTCACAAGAATGTTGGAAAACAAATATAGACATAACTTTAACGAATTTTACTGAAAAAATGTACCTTTATTTGACAGTGAGGCCAGCACAGAAAGAGTTCCACAAGCTTTAGCTTTAGCACCAGATGATTCAATCGATGCTTCTGCAAGCTCCAGAACACTGGAACTACCATTTTCGCCTGAAGTATAGCTTTTGGGCTGAAATGTTGTCCCATGGAGAACAGAGAAAATGAATAAGTAGGGGTAACAGACAAAATATGCAGGATCCTAGGAACATCTAGTGTAACATGTGATGAACAGGAGACAGGTATGTCTGTTATATGTGTATTAACGATGAAGAATAATAACATACCTCAGACACGTTCGACAACTCGTCCGTAGCCAGTGGTGAAGAGAACGAATTTGATGGTTTCTGTATAATGGATGGCTCTGAAGACATGTCACTGCCATCTGAAACTGACAACTCAACATCACTGGATGATGCTCCCAGCCTGTAATAAATCAAAGCGAATTTTGTCTAGTTCCCACAGACAAAAAAAAAAACCTGGACCTCTATACTGATGCCACCTTCAATCAAATTCTTGACGGAAAACAGAAAAAACCATGCATACGAAAATAGAGCATAACCTGACATGTTTTCCCTCAAGCAACCTCATATCTGCAATTTTGTCATCATCTTCACAAGTTACAAATACAACTTGCTCCTGTAAACATGCCAGCAGTCGCAATATTTCAGGAACTGTTGCCAGTATAAGTATAAGAAAACAGGTTTGGCAAGACTAACTTGACGAGCTCTAACACCAAGATGTGATAGGTGAGGTAACTCTTGTAGAAGAATAACACCCACTATATTATCGCCAGCAGCTTTGACCTGTCAAATAAAGAACAAACCCTGGCTATATAAGTGATTTGGGGAGACAGGATCGGTAAATCAAGAATTTTGATGTTCCAAAATTACCTCTTCATCTCCATCAGCCTTATTTACAAGTAGAACCACAGGTCCTTTGATGGATGAAGGCAATGATCCAGGAATGATTCTTTCTACCTAAATAAACAAACCATTGCAATAGAAGCCTGAGTTTTGACTGTAATACAGCCAGAAAGGATAGCAAGGGTTCCAAAATTTGTTAAGGAGTAATAATACTCGGTGCTTTTAACAAGTAGAAACTGATTCGATCAGATTTAAAACCAAAGTTTAATTTGGCTGGTTACTACTAATTAATTTTCATATCCCTTTGGTTATCTCTAGGCCAGACTAGATATCAATTTGACATGACGGCATGAGGCCATACAGAATTCAAGTATCTGACTTGATGTCATGTCAAAAAATCATGTAGCCTGTGCTCACAGAAATATGTCTCGCATGGCCCAGGCCCAAACCTAATTAAATTAGGCATAAAGTCTACGAGAATTTACACAAAATATTCTTTTATGAAACCAAACAAATGTATTATGTATGCCAATGAAAAATATATTTTTCTTTGCAAAATGCGACTATGGTTGAAGGGACTGACTGGGATTTAATTTGCTCACACACACTCAACCTTCTGAAAAATATGACATGTTCACCCAACTGACACTGGTTATATTTCTGTTCTAGGCGTGATGTTGAACAACTTGTGGGCATTCTACACAGCACGGGACAAAGTGGCTTATGCATTCAACTCATCTGAACCTGATTGGAAGTGCACTAGCCTAGAGCAGGTGGCTCCCTGCTGGAGGGCTTTAAATTGCAGCAGGCTACAGTATTCAGATACAAGCTGGCCCATAGCACAAATGATATCTTCCAATGGCATGGATCATAGTATGTAAGTAGCAATAGGATTAACTACCTGCTGCATTGCAAAATAAGTGTCCAGGTTTTTTCCCCCTCAAAACAGTAGTATTTTCCTAAGTAACAACATCATGCCAACATGGCAGCAAAACATACGGAAGCTTATCGCAAGAATCTTTCTGCTTTCCTGCATAGTTCCAGAAGATACCTGTATCAGGGCTCCATGGGCTACTCCAGGAACAAGAACATCCCAGCCGGACGATCCAATTACTACTCGAACAGCTTTCAAAAGTACAGTGCAAAGTTTGGAGACCTGAAAAATAACACTAGAAAGTACATAAGAAGTTAGGATTGCCAGGATTATATGCAACAATAAACTACTGTGATTTGGAAGAGAAAAAAAGGATTACCCAGCACGAATTTCAGCCTCGGTGTAAGTTCTCACACTGTTCTCTGGTATTCCAAGGGCATTCCCAAGGACCTACAGAAGCAGACAGTCACAAAATGTTTAAGGTTTGTGATAACAGAGTCCACTTTTCTATTGGTGAAGCACCAAAATTTACAAGCTCAGTTAGTTGGAGTGTGTCATGGATGCAACTTCCTTAAGCGGCATTCTTTTTGGAAAAGACTGGCAAGGAAGTAGCGGTCACGCTAACAAATAGTAATGTCAACGGCAAAAACAGAACAAAAGAGAAAACAGGAGGCAAAAATTAGGGACAACGATGGACAACCAAGATGGCCAATATTTTGGGTAGCAATTGTTTTCCCTACTTGGTTTGGCCAACCCTTTCCTTGTGCATTTGTTTAGTTTAAGGAATGGCTCCAGCCCATCTCCCACAAGCATAAAGTTAGTAGTAAAATGGGGAATGAGATCATCACGCCAAAATCAAGAGATAGTAATCCCATGATGGGGTGGTTCCAGAAACCAAATACTCCAGGAGTTCAAAATTTCTCTAACCCGAATTACCCATTAGTCCATGACTAACATTCTAATCAGGTGGTCTGACAAACCAGTATAGGACAAACCATGCAGTTCTGATCCATCAAGCGGTAGGCAGAGGACACATTCACTGGGCAAAACTCTCACCTTGACATTTTCAGGGAATACAGAAAGAAGTGCTTCAGAATACTCTTCCGTTAATCTCCTTGCTCTATCAAGTGTAGCTTTAAGTCTTAGTGCCCAAATATACTTGCCATCTTCACTGCCTATAAACATGACATGCTTTCAGGACACTCCTAACTATAACAGGAACATACAAAGGGTGAAACATTCACGATAGATGTTAAAGAAGAAAAGGGCACCTTCACTTTCACATAGACCTTCCTTCTTCCAAGAAAGAAGCTCGTTCCCTATGGCAATGCATTCCTCTGGCTTCCAACCTGAAAAGCCAACTTGATTGACGCCAATAATAAGGGCATCAAGGGTATCGTCCCATACACTTGTATTTCCAGCCACACATTGTGCAAGTGAAGCTGATCCACCTGAAGCTTCAAGACCATTGATATATCTGTTATGGCACAAGAGCAAAGCAAATAAACTCAATGTATCTCCAGAAGAAGAATCTAAGTTTACATCGGTAGATCCTTTATTCTGACAACTCAAAATGTTAACATAGCCAGGCAAATAAACTCAAACAACTTACAAAATAAATTAGCAGCAGTTGGTACCATTCCAGCATACAAGACATAAGTGACAGTGTTATTTATCTATTAACATAAGTGAGCTAAACAAAGTACAAGACAATATGTTGATTACCTACCAGCGTACCTTATACTAAAATGAATCAGAAGCGTTGGGTTATTTCATTTCTATACAGCGAGTGTTATAGCTTTAGTGGAAGGGGGTCAACAGCAGGGAAGAATGAGGATCTCAGGCTTTGATCACATCGGATAACAACATGGTGTACGCAAGGTGTCGCTGCCCCAGCAACGGCAGAACTTGTTCCTGGCTGTAACAGCGGACTCTGTTAACTTTGGCTCACCAAAAGGGAATTTGATTATTTCTTACCAAGCAATCAGCTGATGACAACATCTTTAAGTTGGTGCTGCTAATGACCATATCTAGCTAAGAGATATGATAGCTAACCAGATTAACCATATTCTGAACTAACTTACATAAGCCAACTCGATTTCCAGCGTGCCCTTGAAGTATTGTGCATGTCTAGCTAAGCTGGACAGGTGCCTGACAGGCTACCATGTACTGCCATCGGCTCTGGTTCAATAAGCAGGTGATGATATGTTACACCCAGAAACAAGCCCACAACATCTCCTATTCTCCTCCCTCCTGGAAATACAGCGCAACCTCGAGATGGAATGCACGATGGCAATGGCAGAATCGCTAGCATTCTGTACTACAGGACCAGCAATTCCAGAACCTTGCATTCTCCCTCCAGGAATGCCAGTAAGACATCCTCCCTCATGGGGTAGGTGTTAGCTCAGGGTGTACCTTCCATTTGCGTGGGTAGGGTATGAGAGGTGGGAATGAAGCGAATGGTTTCCTAGGAAGAAGAGTAGGTGGGCTTGGTCCTTAAATTTGGTGTGCCCCTGGCCCAGGACTACATTGGTGCATGGGGTGGGAGGGGCCTGAGGACGTGGCTAGGTGCAGCAATTGAAGACAACGCTTGAAAGGGTGGCGTGTGGGCGATGGTTGTCAGGATGGTCAGAACAGTTGCGAGTTATGATACACGATACAACTTGTAGCTTGATGATACAAATAGCCCTTTATTCTACAGTGCTGTCAAAATTGTTCTGTGACTTGTAGCTCAATGATACAAATAGCCCTTTATTCTACAGTTCTGCAAATTACTCTATAACTGAAGAAGACCAAATCAATAACGTTGCATTGAAAAAACATCATATGATTTGTAAGAAAGTGCAAAATTTGGTTTAAGCTAATGAATTCATTACCTGCTTAACAAAACAAAAGAATAATCCTCAAGACCAATCTCACAAAGGCGCCACTGCAGAACTTCAATAAGTAAATATAATTGAAAATGTATGCAGCAAATTTGAACAAACTTTCTGAGTTGTGTTTCGATCAAAT
The DNA here is from genome assembly GCF_003073215.2 of Triticum urartu. Classification (NCBI taxonomy): domain Eukaryota; kingdom Viridiplantae; phylum Streptophyta; class Magnoliopsida; order Poales; family Poaceae; genus Triticum; species Triticum urartu. Next base: position 6,086 of record NW_024116654.1, read on the forward strand.
AACCTTTTGTCGCATTGCTATACCGGCATCAGTCGCATCATTTCTAAGGCCACTTTCAAGGCCCTTCATTAGAACTGATCTCAATGAAGACAATGACTGCAAGGTCTTCATCACAACTTGAATGTTCGCAGCATCCACTTGGTCCAAACTCTGAAAATACTCGATAAAAGAACTTCCATGAGACAATATACGAATGATGCATGATAACTGAAGCAATGGGTCCATTCTACCATTCTACAACTGAAATGGTAGAAAGTGGACTATCATGACACACAATAAGCTAGTAAGGACAGTCTATTACTGAGTACGTAGATGTAAGCATCATATCTTATGAAGGTATTCAGATTCACAAGACTGCAGTGCATCGTGAACGCCATTGAAACAAGCTGGAGTTAGATGCTTCCTATACAATTGCAAACATATAGAATGACGTCATGCAGAACTTGGTAACATAATTCACATTTCTAAACATTGTTTGCTTGTTTATATTAGATGATCAGAGGGAATAAATGTTTGAATTTAAAAAGAAAGCACAGAAATATGCCTGAATTATTGAAAACTGTGAAGTGCCAGTATTAGCTTGTATAACACGCTGAAATATGAAACAACGAAAAATCACTGTTTTTAGTAAAATTTACCTGTTTGGTTTTGACAAATGATGACAATGCTTCTAAGCCAGAATCATTCAAAGACTCCTTGATGGATTCCAGTTGTTCAAACAAGCTGCAGAATTGCCAAATACCATGTTACATATCATGCATTAAAATGAATTTTATTTTATCATTCCTATACAAAACCATTTGATGACCATCAGATAAGTGTTCATTGCTACAGAAAACATTTGATGCTCAGTGAAGGGGCTGCTTTTATAATTGTTCATCGAATTGTCTCTTTTAGCTTCAAGGTTGCGCGAAAACTAGCACTCTAGCAGTACATACTACACATCTAATATACATTAGTCAAGTACTAACATTTAGTATTGTAGATTCTTACTTGCACATCAAAGCAGGTAGGGTCAATATATATTTTAAATTATAATGATATCTTTTACTAGCTCCAATTTATGCCACTGTGCTTCATCTTGAATTATTGTTTATAACTTTGTTAGTATCATGGTAAATATATGAAATACTTACTACCAGAATAACTGCAGTAAATCTTCTATTCTCTTGTTTCTGGGCAGCTCCTTTTTACGTTTTATGGAACAGTTCCATACGGTTCCTAAGGACATACAAGTCTTCTACCATATTATAAAAAAGAAGTTTTCTGCCATTAATTTTTTGTTTATTGATTTGGGTGCAATCTTCTGTCCTTAATTCTTTATCACTATCAAAATTGTATTTCTGTATCAATACTTCTAAACGCAATAGGTCAGGAATTAGAAATTCCGAGCTGATGTCAATATCTTTCAGTAGGATCAAAAAGTTCAGGAAGAGTCAAAGTTTCATTAGTTTAGTTTAGCAAATAGATATTCTGGAAGTAGAAAATATGGGAAATAAAGAGTTAGACAACCTGCCGGCATTAAAGAAGTCTTTTAGTTCGCTATAAAATATTTGGAATTGTTCGACAAAAGCGCCATTGTATTCTCCAGGATTCTTTGTAATCCTAGTAAGCATGGCTTCTGTAGCAACAAGATCCTCAGGGCCAGCACTTCGGTGAAGCTTGTTTTGTATGGTATGCTTGATTTCTTGCTGTTGACAGTAGAAGATGGAGTGAGTTGCAAATAATCCGATGGTAAGTTACTCTATACTCTCGGAAGAGATCATCACCTTGAGCTCATGTGGGATGTCATTGCGATGAGCAATATCACGAATTCGTGTTAGAGGGACAGTGGCAGTAAACTCCGACTTAAACGAAGGTAAACAAGGATGAATCTTGCGAATCACAAGCACATCCTGCACGAATGTACATGAAAATATGAAAGTGATAAATAATTGATAACTAGTAAGTACTACAAAGTTAAGTCACTTATTTTGGGACGGAGGGAGTATTAGGTTGCACATTTAAATTTAATTAACCTTAAGCATTACATTGTTAGCAAAAGAATTATATAACAGTAACAAAGTCAGACTAGTTCATCTTAACTAAGGGCACAGTGATCAAAATTATAGATAGTTAAATACTTAGAATAGATGATGATGGTTATCTAACAGTTGTGATGGGAAGAGCAAACCTCAGGTGATATGCCTTTTGTGTAGTACATCTTTTCAAGTTCACGGAAAATTTGCCTCGATATCTCAGCATGTTTGTTGGGTCGGTAGTGACCGCCATCTTCGGAACAAGATATCTGACCTGTATAAATCCACTGCAATAGAGTGAACCAATTAAAAATATATTAATATACTTTTTATCAGTCTCTGTTTTCAGATTAACAATTTACAAAACAAAATTAGTTTTCCAGGAAAATGCTGACAAATAGCATATTAAACTGCATTTCAAGAAAGATTTAAATAAATAGCAGATTGTATGTTTTCGGATGAATGTTTTTACAAGGGAAAAATAATTTTCCAAGAATTATAATGACAAATAGCATAGTAAAGTGCAGTTGGAGAAACCTTTAAATAAATAGCAGAGCATATAAGAGCCTCCAATCTACTTTGATCATCAACAGGTTCTGACACAAGCCGACGAACAAGATCTAACTGCAAGAAAAAAACACTTATTAAAAGAAGCTATTAGCATTACATTGAATGTAATCTTTCTAAAAAGACATCAAGTAACAGGGTGCGGACTTCACCATCCACTGATTGTTATCTTTTGTTAGTTTCATAAAAGAAAGGTTAAATATTTAAAGACAACAGTGACCAACGTGGGAGCCTTAGGCCTTGTACAATGCAAGGTGCTTAGGGAGGTGCTTAGAGACATAAACCAGTTTTTCTTTAACATATTCACAAGAGATGCTTTCAGTTGTGACAACCACTACCAAAAGGGAAACAGATAGCTAGCAACTATACAACATTGCTGCATCCGCTCAGGTGGGGTCCTGAAAGTACCATACACTTCCATCTGTCGATATTTAAATTTCAGTGTTGAGCTTTCACTTTTTAGAATAACAGAATATGGAATACTAGACCTTTTTGACAGGGTCAAAAACAAATCAAGCCAACTTACCTTCTGCCACCAGTTCTTAGATGATTTATCACCCTCGACCAATTTCAGTGCCATTCCACCTAGCCCAGCTGTATCCCACATCCTGTCACTCGACTTATTCCCATGCTCATTTGACCTCATGAAAACAGCTTCGCTACCTTGCCATTGCCCACCAAATGAGCTCGAGTCAGTCTCTGGTGCTAAATTGGCAGCTGAAACATCTCCAACCGTTTGCGGAGCAGCATGTTTGGGTGCTCTATCAACCTTTGGTGTTCCCGAAGGACCTAAAGGCTCTTCTGTCTTATCCCAGTTGCACACTATATCAAGTGTACCACCTTTTGGCAGCTGAATGGCACGGTTGTCACCACCCTCCCACGTCTTGTCATTTCCCCCTTTGGAAACTATCACAAACTTGAACTCCACAGCTGCTTCGCCAGGGAGCTCCAGCTGGCAGACCCAGCCATCCTCTGACCAATCCAGTTTGACGTGTTGCTTCCATGCCCCAAGCTCCTTTGCTGAACCTATGATACCAACATGCTCACCATACTTAACCTGGTGCTGTAAACAAACCTGGAGCAGCACCGAACCCGACTTTGAAGGATCGGCTCTGTTTTTCTCCTTTGTTCTGCAGTAAACAGAAACACATATAAGCTGCATCGCCAAATTATCGAGAAAATGGAAATGGGTAATAAACTGCAAAGCTGCATTTGTGCAGAGAACTATTTAAGGTGAATTGTTTCAGTTTGTCAATTTTACTCAATTCGCATATGCCAGATAGACATGTAAGCATTGTGAAGGGAGAAAAAAAAACAGTACAGTGACTGACAGGATGGCCCAGCGCATCAGATTCAGCTTATTCAGTATCTAAAATGCTAGAATGGGAAATATCTTGCATGCCACTTTCAGAAACACTGAATTTCTCAGCCTGAGTTTGTGTGGAACTGCATTTAATTTACACCTGGATGGGTGGTTGGTTTGATTGACAGGGTCATGAATGGCAATGCCGGCTTAGGATCGAAGTGCACTAGATCGGTTTTCCGTGGTTGTGCTACATCTCTGTACTCTTTGTGGCGCCATTGGCCGCCGTGGTACATGTGTGCTCAGTACGGCTGCTGGCTCTGAGTCATGAGATGATGGCCGAGCAACCTATTGAAATCGTCATCATCTTCCATAAGAAGAAGAGAGATTCCGTCCCCACCCCATCCACCCGAGACGAGGGCCTTACGAAATTACACTGACGGATTACGAGAGGGAAACAAAAGAAGAGGCAAGGAGGCATTACATACATCTCCGAGGG